>NW_027494557.1:0-177443 GCF_021521415.1 Bidens hawaiensis
CGTTAATTGGTACAGAGTGGTTTTACCTATTTGAGAAACTTTCAAACGAACAATTTTAAGGAAATCTTTCAATTTTTTCTTTTACTAGGTTCAAAGATAATAAATAAAATTGTTTTACAATCACTCCATGCCTGCTAGTGTCTCACAAAGAATAGCCTGTCACCAAATTTAAAGAAAATGATATATTGGTTATTGACTGCGTATGTTAGCAAAAAATATTAATACACCAATTAACACTTTAGTGTACTAAATCCTTCCTAAGTTTTTTTTTTTTCCTTCTAATGGATTTAAAGTGGCTTGAAGCGTTAGTTTCTTGTTTTTGTTTTTTTTCTTGATTGAAACTACAATTTTTTTTGCCATGTAAAACAAAAACCAAACCGGTTAAATAAAAAGTGCAACAATTATAGAAGTTTTAAAATGTCGAGTATGTTTATTTAAACTTTCTTAGTATGCAAAAAGTCACATCAAAGGTTTGTTGGTTACAAAACCAATTTTCATGCCTTAATTATAATAAGTCGATATTCGGTCCAATGATAGCTAGACGATTAGTAGATACTCTCTTCCTTAAAGGTCAAAGATTCAAACCTCGCTGGCAGGGATTGTTGATTTATGGCAAAGTATATGTTAAAAATAAAGAAAAAAAATGAATATGTTAACCACCTCAACATCATATGATATTATTTCCAATATCATAGTGGACTGGCCAATGGACCTTTTATTTGTGATCAAAGACCCAAATATTGGAGTATCACTATTCACTGGTGCAACATATCCAATACTGTTTTAATATGTTAACTTAGTATATCACGTAAGATTTAAACTACTTTACAAAAATATTTATTTCTTCTCCAACGGTTTACTCTACTTTTTACTTTATTTAATCTATATCAGTGTGAGTAATGCATACTCTCAAATGTTTGTCTCTGATCTCACTTAGACCATGTGTAGTCATAAAGCTCCACTGTCAGGGGTTATGCGCCACGTGACGCCCAGTCAGAGTTATGGTTTTGTACAAAAACAGGTGTGTCATAACTCTCCACCACCAGGGGTTATGCGTCACATGGCGCCCAGTCATTATTAATTTTATTTGTTTTTTTAAATACTAAATCATTTAATTAAATTAACATAAAATTAAAAATTACATTAAACTTCCAAATAAAAAATACATTAAACTAAATTAAAAAAAAATACATCAAATTAAAATAAAAAAACATAAATAATACTAATAAAACTAAAACTCATTTATATTTTTCTAAAATTTTCGCTCGTCGATTGGCTTTTAGAGATTGGACTATCGGGTCGTCTTCGGATAGCTCGTTTGATAAAATCTCGATGTCTTTGTCCATCTCATTCCTTCGAAGTAGGTCGACGGCGTCCAAATTTACTTGAAGTCGTTGGGTTCCAAGTTTGTGTAAATCTTGGAGTCGAGAGTTCATTAATTGGAATTGGCTTTCCAATTCGGGATTCGAACCCGTTGCCGACGACGAACCGGCCCCTTTCCCCTTTCCTTTGCCTTTGGTTCTTCTACCCCCGGCTGAGGCATGTCGGTAGTATTCACGGGGTCATTATCGCTTAAGTTGAAGTTTCGAGCGTCAGAACGGGGCGTGTCTGGATCAACCGAAGATGATGTTTTAGACTTTTTTTTACGCGGACCACCTTCGCCTTCGGCTTCGGCTTCGGCATCCAACACCATGCCCCATTTTGGGTGATGCCTCAATAGGTCTTTCCAAATGCCAAAGTAGTTGAAGGTCCCGCCGACCTTATGTTGAAACTCAACCAACGCGTTATCCATGACTTCCGCGTCCGAGACACCGCTACTCCTAGTTCGATTCATCTGAGAGAAAACCGTATGGAAAGCCATGCATTTGGTGTTTATGTCGCCCCATTTCGACAATAGCGAATCTTTTTCTCGACGCGAGTCCCAGCCAAGGTTGTGAAACCTCTCTATAATTTTGTGCCAAAATACCCCCGTTTTTTGATAGTTCGCTAAAAAAATAAAAACATTACAAGTTTAATGTTTGTTATAAGAAATTTTAAAAAATATATATGCATTTTAAAAACCTACCGCATTTGGCATCTTCCGATATTTGGCACCAAGCACGAGCACATAGTACGCACTCGTCGATTCTCCACGCTATCACCGTCTTTTTAACCCGAGGTTCGCCGGTGGACTTCTTTGCGTGTTTTTTCGAACGTCCGCGTTGGCTCGAACCGCCCTAGGGTTGTGTCTCCGGCACAAACTCGACCTCGGGTTGGGTCTCTAGGGCGGGTTGGGAACCCGAACCCGCAAAAATGTTTGTCGTTGGGTTTTGAAAACCGGGCACCGCATTTGGCATAGAGCTTTGTAAAAGTGCAACGTACGCGGCCATTTGCGGGTCATACATTTGCGGGACGGGTACGGTTGGCGTCGGGGCGGTAGATTGGTTCGGTTGTGGATTTTGGTTGGCTTGACGGGCATATTGACCGAAACCGAGAATATTTTGGTTGTTGTTTGGAAACATGATGGTAGAAATATTAGTGTAAAAGATATATATATTTGTGTAAATTGGTAGATTGGAAGGAATGTGTTAAAAATATGAGTTTGGTTTGTTTATATAGTATAAATATAATTAATTATTTTTTTTTAAAAAAACCCCAACGGCTCCAAGCCAACGGCTCCAAGACCAACGGTATTTTTTTTTGGATCTGAGTGCCATTCTCGCGTTGTATCTAAAACGCACAAAAAAAATGTCAACATAACGCAGGGGGGATGTACCCCTGCGGTTTCAACATAACGTTGGCCAACAACGTGACCACTACACCTGATCTTTCAAACTGATGGTGTCAAGATGGTACCACTCCAACTGAGAAAGTGGTTTGTAATTTATGTTTTCAAATTCAAACAAACTAATGGTGTCAAGATGGTACAACCACAACTAAAAAAGTGGTTTGTAATTTATGTTTTTAAATTCAAATGGTGTCATGAAAGATCCATTGAAAATGCTCTTTGTGTCCAAGGGACCTTGTGAGTGTGATTATGGATTTATTTATTAACGCTTTATGAAACAAGTATCATATAAGACCTTCATGGTTAAAGAGGGCACCATCTATCGGTACGATTTAAAAAAACAATAATGAACAAATATTTTTTATTATTATTGTATATTATATTATTTAATTTATCAAAACAACTTTGATTTATATATATTTTTCATCCTAAACTATAGTTAAACTCTTATTGTATCCACACAAGAAGTTAAAGGACCATTTTGCAAATATGCCAAAAGTTATATTATATTATTAACAAACTAGAACCCGTAACCCGTATTTGATTCAATATCGTGACCCATATTGTTTACTTGAACCCTAATCTTCATATTTTACTTGGAATTGATTGTTGAAGATTGTTTATAGGTATGTTACAACTCACATAGACACGTTTAATTAAAGAATAAGATCAATTATCAAATCCCGTTAATGAATATATCACTGTCATTATCATTTACGTATTATACTATATGGGGTTAGTTAAAACTCAATTAAACGAGCATACACCTTCTTCCTGACCTCGCGACCAATAACCCCATAGTTAATTGTTGTCACATCAGCCTCGTCAGTAGCATTCTAACTCAAGAACATGTTGCGACGAGGTGATGGTCGTTCACCATCAACACGTAACAAAAACTGGACTCATTGACGCTAATCCCGAAAGGTTTAACATTCTCACATCCTCACTTGTATTTTGTTCATCTAATTAGGTAAGTAATCACTCCCCTATTTTACTTGTTTTCATATGTTTTGGGTGCTTATGCGTACCTACTATTAATCGTTTACATACTATATCTTACTATCAAATGCCAACTGTTAATATTTGTGTTGTGTATCAATTGAATGAATATTTGCTATTTGTTAACTTGCTTATTTGTTTATTTATCGCATTCTGAGAGGTCCATCATTTATCAATTGTCACATCATGTCGTAGTGGCCAGCGTCCGATCGCAAGACAATGGTTCATCGACAACTCAATTATGACAACCAACGCTCGATTCGCATGGCAATGGTTTAGCCGCTCATCATTATTTGTTTACAATATTACATGCTATGGTTTGATTGTTCATACTCACAGATAACAGTTTTACGATTTTCTATATATTATTGTTAGTGTCAAAACTGGTGATTTTCTCACTTAACCCCGTGTTGACAAACCTTTTCTATTTTGTACGCATTTGCAGGTTGGATTATCTATCAAGGTGAAGAACACTTAGTGATGACCTCTAAGATAAAATATATATACAAGATAGTTTAGATTTATTTGTAATATTCTATGAATTGATGTACTGATTTGTAAATTTTTATTTAAAATAAATAATTAAATATTGTCACCTTACAATTGCATGATAATACTTTGTGAGTTGTGAACAATCAGTTCGTGCCCCGACATTTCCATTTTAGGTTGGGGTGTGGCACTAGGGCAAGGAGTAAGATCGTCAGTAGTAGAGGTGAGCAAAACCAAACCGTTAATCCAAATTAACTATGTATAACCGAACAAAATCGACAGTTATGGTTAAGTGAATATGATTAACCGACCACTCGCTTATGGTTATGGTAATGGTTATGGTTAATATGCCATTAACTGACTTTAATTGAACCGAACCTTGTATTTTTATGTTTTTCCAAATTTTTATACCTTTATTTCATTCTTTTATATTATACCTCTTTATCCAAATTCAAATATAATATTGTGAAGATATTAGCTCGTTAAAAGCACTCCGTTCCAATTAAACAAAGTATATTAAACAAAGTTAACTTTTGGTTCACATATGAACACTCATTAACACAATCAATTTAATTTCCAAGGGAGATGAAAGAAGGCTTGACACGACACAAGTAGTTTTAATCGCGGTCCATTCTTTTCAAGCTTTAATTTCCGATCGAACAATTTCAACCAAATCTTTCAATTAGATTTCTTATTTTACTAGGTTGAAAGGTTATAAAATAACATATTTGTTTTACAATCACTCCATGCCTGCTAGTGTCACAAAGTATAGCATGTCACCAAATTTAAAAAGAAAAAAATGATTTATGTTTTTAAATTCAAACATTGTCATGTAAGATCCATTAGAAATGCTCTGTGTCCTATGGACCTTGTGAGTGTAAATATAGATTTATTTATTAACGCTTTATGAAAAAAGTACCATGAGACCTTCATGGTTAAAGAGGCCACTAACCATCGATACGATTTTAAAAAAAACAATAATGAACAAATACAAAATGTCAAAATCAATACTCAAATAGTATATTAATGAACAATAATTTGGTACAATGGCATCATGTCTTTGCCGTTTTGCGCAAACTATTACATCTTAATAACATAAGAATGCCTAAAAAATGGCCACAAAGTCCAAAATTTTGTACAAGGAATAAACCAACAAAGAATGACCTTCATAAAAGAGCTACCAAACTATCTCTTACGGTCTCAATGTTTGTTCTACTTTACCTTTAAACAAGAATATTCTCTTTATAATTATAGAGTTTTCTAACACTTTACATTGCACTTTTTGCAGTCTGATCAACAACAAATTCTGCACTTTTCATACTCCAAGCACTCATTTGAGAAATCTTAACACTTTGAGACCCATTGTTAAATGCAAAAAGATGAGCCTCTTCATAATTAACAAATTCAGGGTAAATTCGGCTTGTAATGCATGTCTTTCCTCCAGCTCCAAAACTCTCGATAATAGAGTGATCTATCTGTAATATTCAATAACCAATGGTTCAAAAATCAAAATGCATAAACAAATCAAAGGGGTTTCAATAATTCAAATAAAAATAGAAAATATATGAAAATACTAATCGAAATCCAAGTATGCACTATGCAATTTGGATATTTACGCTCATTTAAACATTAAACAAAATTTACGTACCAAGTTTCGGAGTGAGATCTCATTGTATTGAGGGTCTATGTCAACAAACCCACCAAAACTTGTTGTGTCGATGGTACTTCTGACCGTAGACCTTTTAAACAAAAAACGAGTATATAATGACAATTTAATAATCACAGCGTCAACCTTTTAATCTATCAACAAAAAAAAAATAGTACTAACCTGCTAAGGTCGCTACACATGAGTACATAGTACCGTCCGCTTTGACTTTGAAAAACTCTAAAAAAGATTGCGGTTTGTTCTTTCAAATCCTTAGATGCCATAGCCAACACCCCAAACGGCCCAAACGCACCCTTGCTTGATGCACCCCTTTCGGTACATAATACTTGCGGGTCAGCCGAACTCGTATCCAAAACCTCAGCCTCTTTTAGATCCTCCAGTTTAAACGAGATCGTAAAATCCGCCTAAAAAAAAGTTAAAAAACAAAACCATGTCAAAGATCATACAACTATACAACCAACAACGGATAACGTACAACTCTTATTGCACAAGGTACAAACCTGAGAAGCAGTAATCCCCTGTATTTCAACAACAGATCCAGATGTAAGCTTCTTGTTTTGTAGCTTAACTTCATTTTCATGAAGTGATTCTATCTCCTCCACTGGCCATTGGATTAATTGCTTTCCACTTCTATCAATCCATAGCGCCCTTGGAAATGTCTAAAAATATAAAAATTAAAATTAAAATTAAAATTATTTTCAACTACTCCTACTCCTACTCCTACTCCTACTCCTACTCCTACTCCTACTCCTACACGACTCCAAACTAATGTACCTGAAGACCAGCCCATCCCTTTTCAATATCGTCATCTTGCGAATCTTTCTCGGGAACCCAAGCCCACAAAACCCTCCTATTCTTTGAATCATCGAAAAATGACTTCGAAGCATAAAAGTTTCCATAATCGTATCTTAAATCCAATGTGCTCCCACTTAAACTAATCCCATTTTGCGGCAAAAAGTTTTCACGATCGGGAGTATACGTCCCGATCGTGTACCAATCATGCCCTTCAAACCCGGCTTTCATCACATGCTTCACACTCCCACTATAAGACGAGGTATCCACCCCGTTGGTACTATTCAACGAGACAGGAAAAAAATCGGGACACTCCCAGGTCCCAGTACTAGCAGCCCCACCAGCAAGGGGCTGCTCGTACCGGGTCCAGTTTAGAAAATCCGTACTTTGGTACAAAAACGCCATACCGTTGTTGTCACGGTCACCACCGACAACAATCCTCCACACGCCGTCGGACCCCACCCATGCAGTACTGGGGTCACGGAAACAGTCGTCTTTGACCCCAGCTGGTGGGGTTATTATTGGGTTTCCAGGGTGCTTGACCCATTCTCGTAAGAATGGGTCAGAGAGGTTTTTGGGCCACGCGAGGTCTTGGACTTGGCGGGATTTTGAGTCGCTGCCAGTGTATAACATGGCGGGAATGTTTCCTGGGAGGATGGTAGCGGATCCTGACCAGCAGCTGTTGATGTCTGCTTCATCTGTTGGGTAGATCGCGGGGTCAAGGTGGACCCAGTTGACTAGGTCGTGTGATACAGCGTGGCCCCACACGATGGTGCCAAAAGTGGCGCCTTCAGGATTGTATTGGTAGAAAAAATGATATACTCCTTTGTATAACATCGGTCCTGCTTGCAAAAAGTATATATACATCAATACAAACCGACCTATAAAATTTATCAATCAATCAATCATACCCAGTTAAGTCCCACCAACAGCAAAGCTATAAGTAGGGTCTGGGAGGGTGGGATGTAGGCACACCGTACCTCTATCCAACGGGATAGAGAGGTGGCTTTCAGGAGACCCTCAGCTCTGTAATACATAAGTATGAGGCAAAATGCATAGGTCGTCCTCTACCCCTAATCTCTCCCGAAACACAACATTTATTATAAAGTTGTTAATATTTTTATTATAAAACTGTTAATCTTTATAATGACAGTTTTATAATAGTTCTTATTATTAGGGAATTTGGGTAATAAAGATTATTATATTTTTGTTTATATGCTTTAACACAGAAAAGCTTTTGATTAAAAACATGCAAGAATAAGTATTAAAATTATAATAATTGATTATCGTCACTTCTGATCAATCTTTTTGATATAATAATGTTATGAAATGATTTTTAGTATACGTATAATTTATTGAATAACTCAGAAGTAAAACCCATATTTCCAAGTTTTCTTAGTCTTATCCACTTATATTTACGATAATAATAAATAATACAGAAATGGGTAACAAAGAATAATAAGTAAAGAAAAAGTGGGTCTCGGCGGCGGGATGCGATTTCGATTTTTCCACCTTTCTTGCGTATTTGGTGGGATCCTTTTCTTACTCATCACCTTATCCAATCAAATTAATAAAAATATATAATATTTTTGTTAATATTTTATTTATTTATATTTATATTAACTAATAATCTTAATATCAACCTTGTACTATAGATGGGGTTAGTGCTCTATTAAGTATTTAGAAATGCAAAGCGTTTAAACATCTTAGGTTAAGCGGGTTTGAAAGGTTTTAATTTCGAGTCTAACAAACGTGAACATCTAAAAAATTTGCCATTCAAAAAAAATTATGTACCGTGTACCAAAAGATGACGTTTTATGACGATTCTTAATAAAATATGTATGCAACAAGAAAGTAACATAGTGGATTTCTTTGTAACTAAGCAATGGAATCTAACCAACATTTAATAAATACTTTAGTTGTATAAAATTTAGTTGTATAAAAGAAATATGAACTCACCATTGGGATCTGCAAATTTCCATCCAACAACCGATCACATCCATTTAATGCAAGACAAACGAAAAATTAATTAGCTACAATAAATACATCAACAAAAAAACTTTGAAAAAAAATATTAAAAAAGATACCATTCATCCAATTGCTTGGTGGTTGAAAATGGAAACCGGTTCGATATGGTTGTTCATTCTTTTGGCTTGGCAGAAATATCCCGTCTATCAGGCTCCGACCAGTGGCATTATTGGTCGGAGTGTGGGAGACGAGGACAAGAAAACATAGAGTAAGAAGAGAAGAAAGATGTTTTCTCATGATGGATGTTTAAGGGTTTGTAGGAGAAAGGATTTGTGGTGGGGTGAATGTGAATTGTGAATATGAGAATGATCCATTTGGTTGCTTTTATAGACTTTTAGCTCAACAGTAACTGCCGAATTATTTATATTTTACACCCTTGTACTTTGGTCACTTTTTGATAACTGACCGGGTCCACCACGCACTTTTTGATTATACCTTCATATATAAATTTTATATTGTATGGTCTCTAGAGGACCCATTGTATATTTGTATAGCCGTATAGGACTTTGAATATCAATACGTCATAATCGTCATATCACAAAGTTGAATAAAAAATATTGAAATTGCATTATATTTCTTAAATATGGTCCAAAATATAGGCCCATACGGATATGACCACTGACCCATCATGGATGAAATGTACGTTGGGTGGCAGCCATACCTAACATACCGTTGGACGGTGGTTACTTCAAACGTCGTGTCGGACACACACATTAGCCTCCGGACACTAGTATAAATATTTGGTGGTCCGAAAAGAAAATATTAGAACGTGCACTCTGCCTTTGCTTAAGCCTCGAACGCGAATTTCGTGTATTTAAGTAACTGTGAGTGCCTGTGACTATTCTTGTGTTTTAAGTTAGGTTTTTTTTTCCACTATCTATACATCAACGAAATCGATTTCTATTTGTTTTATTATAGTGTTGTTTTTGCATTGTTTAGAGGGTTTACAAATTTATATTTTTTATTTAGTTTTGGTATGGTAATGTACTTAAGAAATATCACCAGCCGCAACGCAACAACTTTTACCTAGTTATTACGATTTTTACTAGCGTTTAGTATATTCATTGATCAGTGTATATCTTTTTAAAACCTTTCAGTGTCTTCTCTTTTTGGCTTTTAAACAATATACACCTGTTTTAGTATTTTCAATTTTTGTTACTAGAAACGTTCTTTATTATAAATGGTGTGCCTGATAATATTAAAAGATGTACAACTTCATAGTTTGAGCAAATATTGTAGTTTTTGTTTTGACACGGATGCATCAAACAATTTTGTCCCAAATATCATGGTAACTTTGTATCTTTGATGTGCTAAAAATAGTCAAATAATTATTAACTAAAATTATACTAATCTAGACACTAAGTAATACTCTAGACCTTTAAACTTAACTTAAACTACTAACCGGCAAGTGAACCGATCGACTCTAGTACAGCTAAGTAAGTCCGGATATCGAACCCACGAGACTCTTTAAGTTACGAAACTAGCAAACAAGACTCAACTACAAGACACGACTATTTATTGATAATATTTTAGGGTGAATTTAATACTAATAATTTAAAATTCTAAATAATAATTAACTAATAATAATTAACTTACTAATAATTAACTAATGATTACTTAATTATTAAACTAATAAAAAAACTAATTAAAACCTAACCCTAATTAATATAATAATAATAAAACATAATCATAACCTTAAACTAATTATTTAATTAATAAAACCTTAACCCTAATTACTTTGAACTAATAAACAATTTAGAAACTTAGATTAACTCAGATGATAAAGATAACTATCCAGGCCAGAATCCCCAAAGTTACGGTTATTAATTAAATGAAAAACTCAAGTTATGAAACTGGGATCATTAAATAAACCATTGACAGAAAACCCGAACAGGACCCTTGAACTTTAAGAAGACGCCTATGGATTTCTAACAAGTTTTAAAACTCACCAGTTTTATGAATTAAACTTCCTTACGGTAATTTAATAGCTTATGTCTAAGTATCTTTATGACGAAAACCTACCTTACAGCGCGGAATTCAAAGATAGCAAAGCAGACTCAATTAACTTAATAGACTAAGCTGACAATCAAACTTAGAAGAACTCCTTACGAAGAATTAAATCTAGAAATCCCAACAAGTAAAGATCTATCAATAGCCTATCACCTTACAGCTTTTTAGACCAGAAGCTCACTTTTATCTGTTTAATTGATTTTATTGTTTCCATGATTTTAATCGATATTAATCACAAACTAGTCAAGAACACACAGTAAATGACATAACAAAACCCTATCATATGAAACAATCAAGAAGGACAATGTGAAACAATAAATTCAAGTAAACAAAACCAAGCAATCAAACGCATCAATTAAATCAAAACTCAACAATTTACTTAGAACATAAAATCCATAACGAAACGAAATCCAAACAAAATCAAACCTAAGGTTTATCACGACCTAGATTGTAACATCACGGAAATTTCGAGCCAAAAATGTCAAGATTCCAAAGTCAAGGGACCAATTTTGCCAATTTCCAAACTCGAAGGTCTAAAATGAAAATTCTGATTCTTTGGCCCATCGCGATACGCGGCGGCCTTAGAATCAAGGTCATCCCGTATCGCGATGACCATCCTGACACATCGTGACACGTGTGCCACGTGGCAGACGATGGCACAATGTGTCGCCACGTGTCACCACGTGGCAACACGTCCGCCACGTGTTGCCACGCGGCACAACGTCCGCCACTTGGCAGGTCTACGTGGTGACTCAGGCAACCTACGTCGCGCTACACGACAGGCTTGCCAAGGAGGCCGTCGCGTACCGCGACAGGCTTCAGAATTTTGTCTATAAATAGCAGGTCCGGGACTTCATTCTCCACACACCAAAACACACATACATATCTCTCTCTAGCATCTCTCTAAGATATATAAACCCGACCCTTGATCCGCCTCGATAAACGTGTCATAATTCCTCGATTTCCGTGCCATACCTCGATAATCGTGCCATATCCCGACGACGTACCGAAGAGGAAAGAGTTGTAATCCCGACGTCCCAGCGATTATCTCGAAGGGTGTGCTGTGAAGTATTGACGCCTCGTAAAGTGTGCCAAGTGTGGGGAAATATTGTCAAGAAAAGGCGACGAAGGAAAGAGTGTTGATCAAGCGGTGACGAAGTGTTGCTTAAAAGTATAGGGTTGATAAGCCAAGGAAAGGTAAGCATAATACCCGAATAAAATAATAATAAAATATTGAAAAGTCTTAATACCTTAAAGTCGAGTTTATACTCGATACCTCGATAAACAAAAGAAAATATAACAAAGAAAGAAAAAGGAAAGGAAAAGAAAAGAAATATATATATATATATATATATGTATGTATATATATATGTATATATATATGTATATATATGTGTGTGTGTGTATAACTATTCTTTGCTATAAATATTATTTAAGTAATATTGAGTATTATTAAATAATAAAGAAAAGAATACGTTTCTTAAAAAAGAAGAAACGTAGGGTTTTATAAAGAAACTAAAGGTTTATAAATACTACTTTTTAACTAAAGGTTTTAAAGTAAAGAATAAATAACCGAGGTGGCGATTATAAAATAAGACTAAAGGTCTTAAGCCGGATTGTATATCCGACTAACAAAAAGTTATACTCGTACTATAGGTGCGAGATAGAAAGGGAAAGACCCTCGGACGGTGTTGAAGCCGATCCAAAGCAAAAAGGTGAATACGCCCCACTTTTACAAACTTGTTTTTAAACGAGTCAACATGTTATATGAAAAACTTTACATGAGACTAAGTGTCTCTAAAAACATTATGAATAAGAGTAAAAGCCTAGCCCTCAGGCTGTAGTATACGTTTGTCTGGATCCTTACATATGTGGTAAAATGCGGTGGGCACATCGCACCACGCTTGGTCACGACCTCCAGCCACGATGGGCCGAACCTAAGTACGTTCTAGTGAGACTGGCCATGTGTATATTTATGGTACCTAAGTATGACGAAACGCTGCGGTGTTTTGCTGGGGTGACATAGTGTAGAGACTCGAGTTTATAATGATATTGTTTTAACTTAATTATTCCTAAGCCAAGATAGGCTGAGACTTACGTGATCTTGAGGTGATTGAGTAAAGAAAATATTTTAGCGTCAGCATATTCACCAGCATTCGTTGCTGACGTATTTTCTAATATTTTGCAGGTAACCAAGAATAGGGCTTGAAGAATCCGATGGCTCGGATGTTTTTGTTTAAATATTAAATATGGTGATTTTGTAAAAATTATAAACAAGTAAACGTAAATGGAACATTCGTTCCATCTTTTGTAATGTAAATATTTATAATTTTAAATCCACATGTTTTATAAAGTCTTCCGCTAATAACCCGTAACTCTGATTTATTTACAAATTTGGTACCAACTGTTGATCACACTCCTAGGCCTAAGATGGGGTGTGACAGGTTGGTATCAGAGCCATCGATCTTAGCGAATTGGGTATTAAAAGATAATACCCAAGCTTCGATCCAAGCATAGGAAAATATTTTACTTGTTTATTTGAATAAGGATAAGATTGGCTGGTAACCCTTTCTTTCCCTCTCCTCATTCTAAACCATCTAATTTAGATGTCTTACAAGAAATTAATGGAGTATTATGACCGTGAAGCAAAAAGCGCAGGAAAATACTACAAATTCCCGAAAGACATCATGAGTAAAGATTACTTCGAAGCATTCTCCAATTCCAATGAGGAACATGATCAATACCCCGATACTAAACAAAATCCAATTTACCATCTAAATAACACTCCAAATCAAGTATACTAAGCATCAAGGAACTCGAGCTACTACCCGTCAAGTTTACCCATGTACCAACCATCCGAAGTACCAACGTACCATCCTTCCGAGGTTACTACTTACCAACCATTTGAGATCCCGCCATACTACCCATCTGGTGATCCAACGTATCTACCACGAAATCCTCATCCTTCATACGCTTTCCTCTCCAATCGACCAATCAAGGATGAACCAAGATCTCCCTCATCCGACTGAATGCAATGCCATTCAGATCAACGAAGGTGGCATACCGGAACTTCTACCATGGATTCTGTCGACTCTCACCTTAACAAGGAAGTACCATCTCGCAAGCCCAAAATGAGGGTGACGATGCCGTACGAGAGCTTTCGCATGCCCGCGATGTCAAAAGAGACTACCCGAATGGAAGAAGAGGACCCGGAGGAAGAGGATTCGGAAGAAAAGGAAACGGAAGAAGACCCAGAGGAGGAATACCCTGACAATCCGAATGAAGTGACGACACCGATGGAAGAACCATACTCTTATAAAAATCCAAGTTATGGTTCTGTTGATCCCTACATGCAATTTCTACAAGAACTCAAGGGCAAGACATCATCAAGCTTTCCACCATACCAGGGCAAGACCCCATCAGTTGAAGATCAAGAAAACGAAATCCGTGAGCAGAATGAGGCTGCCGAAGCTTTCTTCAACTACCAATCCGATGTGACTGCATCACCATATCCGGACCCGAAGAACCATTACGACGTTGTCATGATGGGGTACGGTGATCCACCACCCCGCTACGGATATCCCAAAGACATCCCTCAGTCACAGGATGAACATCTTGATCGAGCCCTACATGAGACAAATGAATTGAGAAAGAAGATAACTGTTGATGGGAAGAAAAAGAAGAAGATAAGAGAGACGCTTCTTCGTAAGTGTAACAAGTTAACCAAATTTGTGAAGAAATTCATGAAGGATTAAGAAGATAACGAAGACATGATTTCTAGAGATGGAGTTATGTGTTAAGATAGTCTGCATGTTATGTGTAACATATAATGTAATAAATAAGGATAGGAATATATATATATATATATATCGAATAAGCGATATATATAATGTTGTAAAAATAATATATATATATATATATGTATAACAAATAAATTGTGTTTTAAAGAAAAGAAATTTGTTAAATTTCAGATAAAAAGAAAAAGATAAAGATAAAATGTCTCGACAAAGTGATAACCGAGAGGCTTCTCAAAAATAAGCTGACAAACGAAAAGAAAAGGGGAAAGACCCCGAAAACGAAAAAGAAGAACCAATTCTTGATAAGTACATGAAACAAATTCAAAGAATAGTAAAAGATGTCGTGAGGGCCGAAACCGAACTTAGATCTCAATCTAAACAAACTAAACATTTGCAATCTGTTAACCCTTCCCGAAAATCGGTCTCTAAACCTCGTTCTAGATCTTCTCATATGGAGGAAAGTGTTCACGAGTCAAACGCTGATGGTGGAATCCATCAAGATTTTAAAAGACTAAATATAAGTGGATGCTCGTTCAAAGATTTCAAGTATTATGGACCAAAGGAGTTCCATGGTGACAAGGGAGCCATCACAACCGTGAGGTGGCTTGAAGAAATGGAGATGATAGTGATAACAAGCAAGTGTTCCGATGAGGAGAAGATTCAATATTCTGCCCTCATGTTTGAAGGTGAAGCGCTGGAATGATCGAATACACTGATTTTGAGTAGAGGAAGGGAGGTGATGTATAATCTAACTTGGAATGAGTTTAAGGAGATGTTGATGGCAAAGTTTTGTCCGATGCACGAGACCGACCAAATCCAAACCAAATTCCTGAATCATAAGGTCGTTGGAACAAACCTTCGTGAGTACAACACAAAATTTCATGAATACTGTCGATTGGTTCCCCAGCTGGATACCCCTTAATCCAGCAAAGTTACGCGTTATATATGGGGATTACCACGAGAAATTCGTGACATGGTGAGGTCTCACTTGCCACAAACCGCCGACTCCGCGATGGAATTGGCTGGTTATTTGATGAGCGGAATGATCCGCAACAAGGAAGAAGATATAAAGATGGTAACAACGCATGACCCAAAGAAAGAAGGAAATACCCGTTTCAAGGGTAAAGGAGTTAACCAACGAAGGTCCGGCTTCAACCCCAACATTCCATAATGCAAAATCTGTAAGAAATATCATAGGGGTAGATGCCATTTAACTCCACGAGTCTGGGAATCGTGTCATAGACCCGGCCACGCAACAGCCGACTGTTGGAAGAAAAAGATGATTTGTTACAATTGCAAGGAAGTGGGTCATCTAAGATTTGAATGCCCCAAAAACAAACCCGCGACTGGTGGTGTGGGTGGAAGCAGTCAAAAGAACGAGCCAAAGAAGGGCAACGCAAGAGTCTTTGTCATTGACACTGTTGGTACATGATGTCAGTAGTTCAGTGTCAAGTGTCTGTAATCGAGTTTGTTAGATTTGTGTTTTTGTATGTAAGCGAAGTTAGCTCACAAGTTCGCTGATACAGGCGAACTTGTGAACTAAGCGAAGTTAGGGACAACTTCGCCTGAACATGCCAGGCGAAGTTGTCGCCTTTATAATCAGCTAGGTTACGGCAGTATTGAAAACAATCAGTTATTCGAGTTTACGAGTCAGAGAGTTTATGTAATCAGTGATCATTGTATCACGTGTTTCCGGTTGCAATACAACGTGTTTGTGTTTATTGTAACGTGTGTTTAATCGTATCGTCTTCTACGCTCGTAACGTCTTACGTAGGGATTCCGCACCTACGTAGAACGAGATATCTCATGTAGATCCGGCTGGGAACCTACAGACACAAAGAAAGCGGCCGACATGCCGAAAACCATTACCGGTACGTTCCTAGTTAACAACACTTATGCTAGAGTCTTGTTTGATTCGGGTGCCAACTTAAGTTTTATAGATTATAACTTTTGTAGTCTATTAAACGAACCTTTAATCAAACTTAATAAATGTCACACCCCCATCTTAGGCCTAGGAGTGTGAACAATAGTTGGTACCACATTTGTAAATAAATCAGAGTTACGGTTATTAGCGGAAGATTTTATAAAACATATGGATCAAACTTGTAAATATTTACATTACAAAAAGACGAGACGAAAGTCTCGTTTAGTATTTTTCTTGTTTATATGTTTTACAAAACCACCATATTTTAATATTTAAACAAAATATCCGAGCCATCGGATTCTTGAGCCCTTTGTCCTTCAAGCTCTATTCTTGGTTACCTGCAAAATGTTATAAAATACGTCAGCAACGAATGCTGGTGAATATGCTGACGCTAAAAATATTTTCTTTACTTAATCATCCCTCGAGACCACTTAAGCCTCGGCCCATCTTGGATTAGGAATAATCAAGTTAAACAATCATCATAAACTCGAGTCTCTTCACTAGGTCACCTCAGCAAAACACCGCAGCGTTTCGACATAACTTAGGTACCATAAATATACACATGGTCAGTCTCACTCGGACATAACTTAGGTCCGACCCATCGTGGCTGGAGGTCGTGACCAAGCGTGGTGCGATGTGCCCACCGCATTCCACATATGTAAGGATCCAGACAAACGTATACCACAGCCTGAGGGCTAGGATTATACTCTTATTTACAATGTTTTTAGAGACACGTAGCCTCATGTAAAGTTTTATACATAACACGTTTGATTGTTTGAAAACGAGTTTATAAAAGTGGGGCGTGTTCACCTTTTCAATGGGATCGGCTTCCAACACCGTCCGTGAGTCTTTCTCTTGCTATCTCGCACCTATAGTACGAGTATAACTTTTGTTAGTTGGATACACGATCCGGCTTAAGACCTTTAGTCTTATTTATCTCGATGAACCTTTAGCTCATTATCTCCTTTTTACTTTAAAACCTTTAGTTAAAAAGTAATCTTTATAAACCTTTAGTTTATTTATAAAACCCTACGTTTCTTCTTCTTTAAGAAACGTATTTCTTTCTTTATTATTTAAGTATACTCATTATACTTAAATAATATATTTCATAACAAAGAATAATCATATTTATATATACTCACATATATTTTTCTTTTCTTTATTTTCTTTGTTATATATTTCTTTGTTTATCGAGAATAACTTCGACTTGGGTATTAAGCCTTTATGATATATTATTATTATTTTATTCGGCCATTATGCCTACCTTTCTTGGCTCAATACACCCTATTTACTCAGGCATCACTTCGACTATATCCTCCTTACCAACACACGCTTGATCAACCCTTTGACACGCTTATCGTGACGCCAACTCTTCACAGCCCGTATTTCAGGATGATCGTCGTGACGTTGGGGCAGCACCTCCTTCTTGATTAGAATGTTGTCGGGAAGTGGTACGTTTATCGAGGGATAGTACGGAAATTGAGGAATTGGGCACCCAAAACGAGGTGAATCGCGGGTCGGGTTCACGGGGTTCTAGAGAGAAGTTAGAGAGAGAGATATGTGTGTTTTTGGTGTGAGATTGTGAAGGACCCGGACTTGCTATTTATAGGCAAGATTTTGGATCCCATCGCGGTACGCGATGGGTCCCCTGGCTAGCCCGTCGCGGTACGCGACGTAGGCTGGCTGAGTCACAGCATAGGCTGCCACGTGGCGACACGTGGCGGACGTGTTGCCACGTGGCGGCAGTCGTTGCCACCGTGTGCCACGTGGCACACGTGTCACGTTGTGTCAGATACCCCATCGAGGTACGCGATGGGGCTCTCTTCTGATCCATCGCGTAGCGCGATGGGTCAGGAAATCAGAATTTTCATTTTAGTCCCTTGGGTTTGGAAATTGGCAGAATTGGCCCATCGCCATCGCCATCGCCATCGTCCTCGTCCTCGCCCGAGCGCGTGCGCTTCGGGTGCTACGCACCCTCCGCTAGGACCACTTGGTGCATGATATTCATAAAAGAATGTTAATATGGAAAATCTCTTCTTTATAAAGAGCTTCCATTTCTTTAACACTTTCCATGTGGGATGGATTCCATCTTCCTTATTTATACCTTGGTGGAATGCTTCCAATTTTTTACATCTTCCAATGTGGGATGGAATTTCTTTCATGTAAGTAAACTTAACTTAGGAAATATTTTTATTTCCTTATTTTTCTTATATTTCCTTATTCATTATTTTCCCATTACTTGTCTTGATATTATTTTTGATCCATCAACTTTCCTAAGTTGTCAAATTTGGATCAAAATTTTGGGGATGTTACATATGATGTATTTTTCTAAACCTTGGTAATCCAAAAATGGCTTTGCTTAGGATATCAAATTAGTTAAAGAATCCATATGTTAACGGAATGTGTAATTATAACCTACATAAATCAACCAAGGGGAGGTTGTGTGATGAACTAAAACCACCCGAAGTTGTTAGAATTGGTATTTGAGAAATCTAAGTCAATCCTAATCTTTCTACTTTACGAAACTACTTGCCAACTTAAATTGACATCATTGAGATGGTATGACATTAGGAAAGGGTGGACTTTAAAATGCGCATGCTATCTCCTTAGTGCCAAAGATTCTCACTTAAGGTTTAAGGAGCAATCTATCATATATTGCTATGGCAAGTTTATCACATGTCCAAATATTAATTATCAATGTTAAAATGAAGTGGATTCTTGATCTTAGATGGTAACCTTCGCATAATTGAACAACTCATTTAGAATTTCTTGTCTTGGTCACTTATATATTATATATAAGTATTTACATTTTATAAAAACTTAAAAATTTACCCCAAAAAATGATTAAAACCTCTTATTAAAGCAAAACAACGATTTATTATTAGAAACCTTTGTGTCCACGGATCGATACTTGGTTCTTACCAATACTATTCTACATATACGATAGGTACACTTGCATATTTTGTGTGTGTTTAGTCTTTGTAGAAATCACTTTTATAAATTTAAAACACGATCTTGTGCAAAAGCAAATCATTCCATCCTTTTATATTTTACTAGTACACACGCACGCATCAAAGTTTTTGGCGCCGTTGCCGGGGACACGGTACGTTTCTAAGAACGATCCAAGTTTTAATTTAATCATTGTCTATAACTGTACAAATTTTTAATTTCTATTTCGTTTGATCTTTATCTTTATTTTTTTTACAAAATATTGAAATATATAATTTTAAGGCTAGCCTACTTTTTACCTTTATTTACCTTACCTTACTTTAGCTTAATTAATTTAGACCTTAGTTTAGTTTAAAAGAGTATAGCGTAACTCGTAGTTTAATATTAGACTAACCTTTAGGTACTAACTTTAACTAACTTTTACTTTAGTGTTTAATTTTGATTTAGTCCCATGTATGTCCTCTACTTTTGAACCTGAGATTGTTTCTCCAATTTCTGAACCGGAACGACTCTTTCGTCGACGAGCACGTAAACGGACTACAGAAACCGCTGAAGCAATCAAAGACGATCAGTAGACACCACCACATCAGGAGAAAATCTAAACGAAGAAATGATGGCGGCCCAAAATAATGAGCCGAACATGAGCCAATATGCCAAGCCAACTCTCGAAGGCTTTGGAAATGGAGTGGCTCCACCCGAAATCACCGAAAATTTCGAAATCAAATCCAGCACCATTCATATGGTGGAAAATTCAGTTCAATTTCATGGTCTCCTCGACGAAGTCCCTCTTTCTCACGTATCTCGATTCTTACGAATCTGCGGAACCTTCAAAATCCAAAACTGTTCAGACGATCAAATCAAGCTTAAACTCTTTCCTTTCTCTCTAAGGGGTCAAGCCCTAGAATGGATAGAATCTATTTCCTCTGGTTCCATCACCACATGGGACCATATGGTTAAACAGTTTCTCCTCAAATATTTTCCGCCCGATAAAACTGCCAAATACCGAGCCAGCATTACCAGATTCCGGACCGATGATGATGAGTCGTTACACGCAGCATGGGAAACATACAAAAGTCTTCTAAGAAGATGCCCACATCATGGACTGAGCGTATGGTTACAAGTACAAACTTTCTTTGACGCACAATCTAGTAAAAAAAAAACAGGCCATCGACCAGATCGCTGGTGGAGACTTGGGATCCAAATCACCTAACGATTCATTTGAAGTCCTGGAGAAGGCCGCAAAGAAGAGTTTCGCTTACAACCCACCATGATCTAAACCTACCCATAAAGGAATCCACCACGTTGATTCAAACACTCTTGTCACAGCACAGCTTGAAGCCCTTTCTAAAAAATTCGAACAACTTCCAGCCGAGCTATCAAAAACCAAACTCACCTGTGACACTTGTGGAGGAAATCATAATAAGAGTGACTGTAAACAAGTTATCATGGCCATGGAAGAAGTCGATTTCATCGCTCGACGGAACAACTCTTTCAGCAACAACTACAATCCAGGATGGAGAAACCATCCGAATTTCATCTGGAAAGACGGAGGTAACACTCAACCTTTACCCGGATTCGAAAAAATACCGATGAATCAATCCTTCCAGCCTAAACCTCAATTTCAAGATCAAAGTTCTAGTAGCCATCAAAACCCAAGATACTCTAAGATCGAAGAAATGCTAATCCAACTAATGACTAAAACAAATGAAGTAGAGAAGAAGGCCGACTCAAGAGCTGTTGATATCAGCGGAGTATTATTAAAACATGAAGCCGATCTCAAAAGTCAACAAGCATCACTTCAGAACCTAGAAACCCAAATCGGACAAATTGCCCGACAACTATCCGAAAGACCACCTGACATTCTTCCAAGCAACACAATCACCAACCCGAATGCAACAGCTAACGCCGTTACACTCAGGAGCGGTACAACAACTGTTGTCTCACCAACTTCAGAACCAGTTATGAAGAAAAAGTCTCCTGTTAAAATGCAGGAAAGGCTGACCCTAACAAGCACAGTACAGCCTAAGGAGCCAGTCCGAACCTATGTTCCGCCTATTTCATACCCTGGAAGATTGAAGTAGGAGCGATTGGAAGCCCAGTATGGGAAATTTCTAAAACTCTTTAAGCAACTCCATATCAACATCCCTTTTGTCGAGGCTATTGCTCAAATGCCAAAATATGCCAAGTTTCTCAAAGAAGTTCTGACAAACAAAAGGAAGCTGGAGGAGCTCTCGCATGTCACCCTAAGTGAAGAATGTTTAGCTGTCCTCCAAAGCAAGTTACCGACAAAGATGACCGATCCAGGGAGTTTTACTATCCCTTGTCTCATAGGAAATTTATCTGTTAGCAATGCCCTAGCTGACCTAGGAGCTAGTATTAATTTAAAGCCTTATGCGGTTTTTGCAAAACTAGGGAGAGGAAAACCAAAGCCCACCCACATGAGCATTCAGTTAGCTGACCGATCCATTAAATATCCTCGGGGCATTGTTGAAAACATGCTTGTCAAAATTGACAAGTTTGTTTTCCCAGTAGATTTCGTAATTCTAGACATGGAGGAAGACAAAAGTGTACCTTTAATTTTAGGAAGACCCTTTTTAGCCACCGCAAAGGCTATCATTGATGTTTGCACTGGTAAACTCACTCTCAGGATCAATGACGAGGCAATCACTTTTGACATAGGAAAATATATGCAATATCCGCAACATCACGATGACACTTTATATTGTGTTGACATCATAGACTCCATCGTAAGTTGCTATATGCGAGATTCCTCCATAAATACTCCTTTAGAAACACAAGTCTTAGACAAAACACTCAACAAACCCATTTTTGAAAATGAAAATCTCAACAATAACTATCACGAAGAGTCAGAAATGATATACGAAATCATTGAAAACAATGAAAAATCGAAACCATCAATCGAAGAACCACCAGCCTTAGAATTAAAAGAACTACCAAAACATCTCGAATACGCCTTTCTTGAAAAAGACTCTCAACTCCTAGTAATTATTTCATCTCACCATTCTAAAGAAGAGAAAGACGAACTTCTTAAGGTTCTTAAAAACCATAAGAAGGCTATCACATGGAAGATTATGGATATCAAGGGCATCAGTCCTTCTTTCTGTACTCACAAAATCCTCATGGAAGAGGAATACAAACCCGTGGTCCAACATAAAAGACGTCTCAATCCCAACATGCAAGATGTGGTGAAAAAGGAAGTTATCAAACTGCTTGATGCCGGATTAATCTACCCGATCTCGGATTCACCTTGGGTTAGTCCCGTTCAAGTAGTACCCAAGAAGGGAGGAATGACTGTCGTAATGAACGAGAAGGACAAATAATACCAATGAGAACCATCACGGGCTGGCGAGTTTGCATTGATTACCGGAAGCTTAATGACGCCACACAAAAGATCATTTCCCACTCCCTTTTATCGACCAAATGCTCGAACGATTATCTAGAAAAATGTTCTACTGTTTTCTTGACGGATTTTCCGGATACTTTCAGATTCCCATTGCTCCTGAGGATCAGGAGAAAACTACTTTTACATGTCCATACTTAACCTTCGTCTACCGAAGAATGCCATTTGGATTATGTAATGCTCCAGCCACCTTGCAGCGTTGCATGGTGGCCATCTTTCATGAAATGATCGAAAACTCTATGGAGGTTTTCATGGAAGACTTCTCAGTCTTTGGAGACTCCTTCGATCATTGTCTGGAAAACCTAGACAAAATGTTAGCTAGGTGTGAATAAGTAAATCTAGTGCTCAACTGGAAAAAATGTCACTTTATGGTAAAAGAAGGCATTGTTCTAGGTCACAAGATTTCTCAAAAAGGACTGGAAGTTAATAGGGCCAAAATAGAAACCATATCCAAACTTCCGCCGCCAACTTCAGTCAAAGCCATTAGAAGTTTTCTAGGTCACACAGGTTTCTACCGCTACTTCATAAAAGACTTCTAATAAATCTCAAGACCTATGACCAAACTTCTGGAAAAAAACGCACCGTTCGTCTTCTCTGAGGAGTGTGTTGAGTCATTCAATACACTAAAAGACAAACTTGTCAACGCACCAATCATGACCACACCAGATTGGACCCTTCCATTCGAAATCATGTGCGATGCAAGTGACTTTGCAGTTGGAGCCGTACTCGGACAACGCAAAGAAAAACACTTTCACCCAATTTACTATGCCAGTAAAACTCTTAACTATGCACAAGAAAATTACACCACAACAGAAAAAGAGTTACTAGCAGTAGTATTTGCCTTTGAAAAATTTAGATCATACCCAGTTCTTTCCAAGACCATAGTTTACTCTGATCATGCCGCAATACGTTACTTATTTAACAAACAAGATGCCAAACCCAGACTCATTCGATGGATCCTACTACTCCAAGAATTTGACATCGAGGTTAAGGACAAAAAGGGAGCAGAGAATGTAGCTGCAGACCATCTCTCACGTTTAGAATGTCCAACCCCCGAAGAACTTCACGAAGAAATTATCAATGGTAATTTCCCACATGAAATTCTCATGTGCATTCAAGAAGTCATAGAAGAAAATGACGAAAGTCCTTGGTATGCCGACTTCGCAAATTACTTAGCTTGTAGAATCCTAAGAAAAAGACTTACCCATCAACAGCGGAAGAAATTCTTCTCCGATCTTAAGTTTTACTTCTGGGAGGATCCATACGTATTTAGAATAGGTGCAAATCAAGTCATTCGTAGGTGCGTAGCAGGCAAGGAGGCCTTAGACATTCTCAAACACTGCCATGAAGGACCAACAGGTGGACAACATGGTACCGCTACCACGGTCAGGAAAGTGTTTGATGCAGGATTTTTCTGGCCCACTATATACAAAGATACACATACTTTGATCCAAGCATGCGATGCTTGTCAAAGAGCCGGGAACATCTCATCAAAAAATGAGATGGCTCAAAGGGCATTCAAATTTGTGAAATCTTTGATGTATGGGGAATAGATTTCATGGGCCCGTTTCCTAACTCATTCGGAAATAAATACATCCTTGTAGCAGTCGACTACGTGTCTAAATGGGTTGAAGAACAAGCTCTTCCCACTAACAATGCTCGAGTAGTTGTACGATTTCTGAAAAAGTTATTTTTCAAGATTCGGTACTCCGAAAGCCCTAATCAGCGACAGAGGTACCCACTTCTGTAACACCCTGATGGACAAGGTCTTAGCCCGATATGTGACGTGAGGTCGAAGACTCACTCAAAGATAAACCGATTACAACTAATTAGATAGTGGTAAGAGGGTGTCGAACACAGAGAGTTTTTGGAAAATGTGTTACTAAGTAGCCTTGTAATTAATATATATTAAACTAAGTGCAAAAAGTAAATTCAAGATTTGGTTGTTGGTTTTGATTAACTAAAATAGCTAAAACAATAAACGAGTTTTAATCAATATGCGAAAATATGTCTTCCCTCGGTTTCAGGTTTCCATGAATGTTACAGTTGATGTTTAAACTGAGTTCGTGTTTATGTAAACGATTGCGATAATTGAAGATCAAGTACTTGGATTATATAACGCAAGGTAATCACTCAAAAACCAATTAGTTTATCTAACCCTAAATCCCTGCCGATTAATCTCGATTACTTAAAGAACCAAGAACTAACGGTTTAGAACACAAAATCGATAAACTAATAATCTATCAATCAATACACAAACACCATAATAACTAAATCAGTAAGATCAAATATTATCTCAGAAATTGTCTAAACAATCAACCAAACAAACATAGCAAACCTTACAATCCGAGGGAAACACGAAGGAGTTTAGCCGAGCATGATTCGGTTTATCATTCCTTCAGATTCAATTGTCATACGAATTAAAAACAAGCATATAATGATTACCACACTCACAATTGAACAATGATCTCCAAAAATCGCCCTTCGGTTGTCTCTAGATGATAAGTTATCAAAGGCCGTCCAAAATACACAAAATATGGCGGTTACAAATCTGCAGCGTCGCGTCCACCGACGGTGGCCACCGTAGCTTACGGTGGCTTCCAAATGTCCAATGGTAGCCCAAGAATGTTGTACGGTGGTTTTTTTTCTTAGGATCCCACCGTAGCTTACGGTGGCTACCGTAAGCTACGGTGGACTTTAACATGGCTTCCTTGTTTTCGTCATAACTTCTTCATTCCACGTCTGTTTTCGCCCCTGTTTTCGCCCACGTTCTTGTAATTCCATCTTCTATCTTCTCACACCTGCCATTACACGAGTAAACGTAGTTATCTAATTCAACAAGATAAACCAACTAAACGCGTTATTGTTAACGAACTTAAACCACTTGGGGGTTGTCCTATGGACCACCCGTCACATTCCCACACTTACACGTTGCTTGCCCTCAAGCAACATCTCAAAACAAAATCCGAATACATTCAACTTGTATCCACCATTCTTACCACAATTCCGGTTCAGTTAAGGTCCCAAGTCATACCCTATTCCCTTATTTTTATTTGTTGCACTAGTTCACTTGACTTTCCATTTAAACCAAAGATTTCTAACCAAACCTAACATGCTTTCGGTTTTTACCTATACATAACACATTTACACATTAACTTTTCCTTGGTGATCATCCATACAATGTTGCGTTTAATCAATTCTCCTCGCATACGCTTGTACAATCATCAAATCTCCACATATATAAATGCTTATTGACATGAATACAAATCAAGAGGTCTTAAAACGGTTGTAATGGGGCCAAGTGTAAGGGTATGGAAGGGAATATTGAAAGTAGCTCAAGCGATCCGATCCGACTTATTACAAACAATCTAAGAAAAATAAAAATAACATAAACAACTATAAACATCACTAACTTTTCTTTTTTTTTTTCACTCAATATATAATACTTTGAACATTACATACATAAACATTGCAATTCTAATACAAACTTTTTTTTAAATCAATATAATACTTGAACATTACATACTAGCATAATAAACATAATGTTTCACATCTCTAACTGATGAATATTAAAACAATTACATAGAAACCTATTAAGTCAGATCGTGTCGCAAAATAATATCGGGGTTGATCAAATAAAAGAATAGGCCCAATAAGGTTTTCTAAAGGAAACAACCCCCCGACCCTCACATAACCATCCTCATATGTATAATGTATGAGGCCCCAACCCCCCAAAACCCACACTCTCGCTCATCCAGACGAGGCTTAACCTAAGTGCCTCTATCATTTTTGCACTCATGCCAAGCTAAGATCTCGAAGTGCACTAATTGTACAAGTTCTATCGGAGAATATCAACCGTCTCACCAAACAATACTTTCTCAATTCTCAAGTGTAAATGAACGTGTTATGCAAGTTATTACATCGAAAGCATGCTAACCTTGGTTAGAAAACTACATAATCTCCTTTTTAAAAACAACTAGGCACATGTTATTTAGGGAATTGTGACAATGAAAAGGGACCAAAACTTTACCCCACCATCTTACCACTTTCCGATTCTTTTAAACACATTTTTTTTTTCATTTTTCTATTTTTCTGATTTTTTAATTTTTTCTGATATTTTTTATTATTTTTTATTTTTATTTATTTATTACTATTATTATTTTTTTTATAAAAAAACAAACAAAATTTTTCCTCATCCCCACACTTGGGATACATTGTCCCCAATGTACAGTTTTAAGAAAAATAAAACAAACCACTTGTTAAACACCACCTTCATTCCAACACATTCCCATAATACTTAATCAAAAGTATTTTGTCCACCACCCATCCATCCAAAAACACATAAAGACACAAAATAACTTATACAAAACTATACAAAATGATGTTCACCTGATAACATGAGATTCCATCAGAAGAAGGGCGGTCGGGCCGGCCCGAAAATGGACGTCATCACATCGTTGAACTCACCAAATCCAAATGCATCTTGACCATCACCACCTTGCTCACCTCCTTGTTGTTGCGAGGTGCTTTGACTTGAACCCTGATTGGGATCCACCCACCTGGAATGATGCAATGGTGGTGTAGGGTATGACACACTACCATCATACGGTGGCAAAGCGGTGTAATCCACATATGGCGGGTCGGCCACAACCGGCTGTCCCGCATGCCACGTGTCATGCATCCGTCGCTGACGATCATCAAGGTATTGGTGGTTCATGTTATCCTCAAAGGCATATGCATGGGTGCGGTTCCACAACTCTTGTCGATCATAATTCTGCTTTAATGCCCTTTCCATGCTCGCACCCATGAAGGTTTGTTGATAAAAAATGGGTTGGGAATATTCGGGCCAATTCCCAAACGTGGGCGGTCTTTGTCTTTCTACCACCTCTTGCATTGTTCCCTGATAAGCCCAACTCGAATCATACGACCTTTGTGCATAGTCAAATGCACTTCCCACATAACCCGATTGCATTCCCGGTTGACTTCCATCCCCACTCGGTCCCCCTTGATCCACATTCATATGAGTTACATTTGGATCATCATGATATGCCTCATCACCACTCAACTCATCTTCACTTTCCGGGTCATCCTCCTTACCCGCAATTAATGGTCTTGCATCTTCCTTCAAAACTCTCCATCTCTTTCCGTCACTCTTCAACTTGTGGTACCGTTCGGAAGTTGAATATACCCAACCGGACCCCAAATGTGAAATGTCAAGTTGCTTGAATTTTTTTATAAGAACCCCTATCACCCACTCGAATAGCACCATATTTCTTCAACAATGCCGTTATTAATCGACAATGCGGTATGATCTTCCGGTCTACACTATTTCGGCTTATCCATACGTTATTCATTACCAAAAATCGATATGAAATAAGCGGTGAGCCATGTAGCAACATGTATAATATTGGAACTTCGGGATAGCGTACCTCGATCCTATCACCCCGACGCGGGATGACGTTATTGATGCTTATTGTTAACATCAATTTTGTTTCCATCTTCAAATTTTTTCGGTACAATTTCCCGGCGTATGTCCCGGGCAAAAACAGATCATCCAACATTGTGTACCACATCGGGTGCTTCTCAGGTGCAAAATACAAATCGTCCAAATCCGGGAACTTATATTGATTATGCGGTTTACTATCAAATTTTGCCACCCGTCTCAAACTGTCAAACGACATTTCCACTTGAACCCCATTCACAATACCAATTAACTTGTGCTTTGATGGATGGCTACCTGTAACCTGTCGTAAGGTAGCCATCCATTCTTGTATTTCTGAATCGAACAGGTTAGTTGATTCCATGTCATAACATTTCAGAGCTGCTTCCCAACCCAACTCTCTAAATTTAGCGGTAACCCCAAATGGATCAAATTCCTCTTCTTTAACTTCTTTTTCGCAAATAAACGCATCAGTTCGCTGCCTTAATGCGTTCATTTGATCATGGAAGAGCTCCACTTGCCATTCTTGAGGTTGATCTGCCAAAGACCCTGATCTCCAAATTGGCTTTTCCCTTATTTGATCATCTTCCTCCTCACTTTCCGGGTCATCCCTTTGAAGAATTAACCTTCTTTTCGGTTGGTCAGCCGGGTTACTTGAAGACCCAACCGGTTCCTTTCCTTTTCGACCCATTCTAAACACAACAACAAAACAACAAAAGAGCAAGTTAATCACTCTTCAACCTTGAACATCCCCACACTTGCTTAACATTATGATTGAAGATGTTACTTAGACATATTATACAACTTTTCAAACAATTTCACAAAATTTTGACATTATGTCCACTAAATGACCAATAATATGCCGATAATTATGTTTCAAATCATACTAATAATCTTCAACCATAACCCATTCAAACTTATTATTCAACAATTCAAAAATTCAAGCAAGTGTGGGTGTAGCAAAAACTATGAACAACTTACAATTTCCTTGCAATATACCATCAAGAATGATAATAAATTACATACCTTGTTGTTGTAGAGGATGAAGATGAACAAGCTTCAAAATACACAAAAAACCCAAAAAATTTCAGACTTGGTTGTACAAAATCGTCCAGTAAAATGAAAAATTCTCACAATTACAATGGTATAATTGAAACCCTTGTGCGATTCTTGCCAATTTAGACCCAAAAATCACTTGATTTGGTTGAGAGATGAGAAAGTTATGGTAGATTGAAGAGTTTGGGTTTTGAAGTTTTGGGGAAGATGGAGTTTGGTGGAATGAATGGTGAAAGAGTTAGTCTCATATGTGGTGTAGGTTACTTGTAAAATTGTTTTTTTTATTAAGTCGAAAACCCGTCGCCCAGCTCCAAGGGTCCACCGTAACCTACGGTAGACACCGTAGCCTACGGTGGCCTTGGTTCACAAATTCCTACCGTACAAAAGATCCTAGCCAGCGTGGGGTTTTTTGTCTCCACCGTAGCTTACGGTGGCTACCGTAAGCTACGGTAGGACCTGCATATTTTATTATTATTATTATTATTATTTTATTTTTTTAATAAACAAAAGAGGAATTAAAATAACTGAAATTGATTAAAAACTTATTTACCAAAAATTAAAATTCAAAATTACCCATCCCCCCATGATAAACCCGAGTTGCCCTCAACACGGTATAAAAATCACAAGGACCTCCCCACACTTGAATTGGACAACTCCAAAGCGAGGAAGGTAATTTTTAAAACCAATTTTAAATAAAAACTAAATTAACCTAATCTAAAAATATACAACATACCTTGGCCATTTAATTCGTTTTCTCATCCGGTGAGCGTAACAAGTAACTCACCCGGTCCACATCGAGCATATTGATGTCCTTTCCTTCCAAGTAAGGTTTAAGTCTTTGACCGTTCACCACTTGTTTTGTTTGCTCTTGAACATCTGCGATCTCCACATCACCAAATTGACCCACTTTCGTGATGAGATATGGACCCATCCATTTGCTATTTAACTTGCCCGGGAACAACTTTAACCTTGAATTATACAACCACACCTTTTGACCCACTTCAAAAGTCCGTTTTCTCAACTTTGCATCATGGACTTTCTTTAGTTTGTCTTTGTACGCGGAAGCACATTCATACGCTTCATCCCGGATTTCCTCGATCTCATTCAACTTCAACTTTCTCAATTCACCTGCTTCCTTATAATCCGCGTTGACATTCTTGATCGCCCAAAACGCCTTACGTGCCAACTCCATTGGTAAATGACACCATTTCCCATAAACTAACCGATAAGGAGTTGTGCCAGTAGGAGTTTTGTAGGCGGTCCGATACGCCCACAATGCATCATTCAACTTAGAAGACCAATCCTTTCTATCGACCCGCACCGTCTTCATTAAAATTTCTTTGATTTGGCGATTGGACACTTTAACTTGTCCACTTGTTTGTGGATGATAAGGAGTAGCAATTCGGTGATTCACATTATACCGTTTTAGAAACTTCCCAAAGTTGAAATTCTTGAAATGTGACCCACCATCACTTATAATAACCCGCGGGATACCAAACCGAGCAAATATGTTTGATTGAACGAATTTGCAAACTACCGAATGGTCATTAGTTCTTGTTGCTACCGCTTCTACCCACTTGGACACATTATTAACCGCAACCAAGATATACAAAAATCCATTCGAGTTTGGAAACGGGCCCATGAAGTCAATTCCCCATACATCGAAAATCTCTAACACCAAAATCGGTTGCAATGGCATTTCATCCCGTTTCGAGATACTACCCAACTTTTGGCAATTCAAACAATGTCGGGAATATTCACTTGCATCTTTAAAAAGGGTGGGCCAATAAAACCCACATTGGAGCACCCGGTAACCTGTCTTTTGACCGCTAATATGACCTCCACACGCTAATGCATGTGCATGAGTCAAAACTTCCCACACCTCGGAATCGGGAATACACCTCCTTATCATTTGATCCGAACCAATAATTAACAAGTCCGGTTCATCCCAAATATACTGTTTCACTTGGGCCATGAACCGTTTCCTTCTTTTCTTCACCTAATGACTTGGAATAGATCCCGTTGCTAAATAATTCACAAAATGGGCTTACCATGGTGTAGTCGATACGGCTAACAATTGTTCATCGGGAAACTGTTTATTTATCTCCATCGGGTCATCAACACCCTCCAATGAAATTCGGGATAAGTGATCCGCCACGACATTTTCACACCCCTTTTTATCTCGAACCTCTAAGTCAAACTCTTGCAAAAGCAATACCCATCGAATTAAACGCGCTTTTGCATCCTTCTTCTCCATCAAGTATCGAACTGCGCTATGGTCCGAATAAACGATCACCTTACTCCCCCAAATATACGAGCGAAACTTATCCAAAGCATACACCACCGCAAGCAATTCTTTTTCGATGGTTGTATAATTAAGTTGCGCTTCGGATAAAGTTTTACTCACATAATAAATTACCACCGGCTTTTTATCAACTCGTTGACCCAATACTGCTCCAATAGTAGTATCACTAGCATCACATATGATCTCAAACGGCTTTGACCAATCCCGTGGTTGTAGAATGGGAGCTTTCACCAACTGTTCCTTCAAAACATTAAATGCTTGCACACACTCATTAGTAAAATCAAAAGGAGCATCTTTTAATAATAAATTACATAAAGGTTTTGTGATAACACTAAAGCCTTTAATAAATCTCCTATAAAAACCCGCATGCCCCAAAAATGACCTTACTCCTTTAATGTTTTTAGGTGGAAGTAAAGATGATATTACCCGAACCTTTGCCTTATCCACTTCCATTCCCCTTTCCGAAATCACATGACCCAACACGATACCCTCTTGCACCATGAAGTGACTTTTCTCCAAACTTAAAACTAAATTTGTCTCAACACACTTTTTTAAAACTTTTTCTAATTCATTGAGGCAATTTTCATAAGTTGGGCCAAAAATGGAAAAGTCATCCGTAAATACCTCGAGTGACTCCCCGACCATATCCGAAAAAATACTCATCATATAACGTTGGAATGTGGCCGGGGCATTACACAAACCGAATGGCATTCGCCGAAAAACAAAAGTGCCATATGAACAAGTGAAAGTGGTCTTGTGTTGGTCATCCGGGTGAATGGAAATTTGGTTATAACCCGAGTACCCATCCAAAAAACAGTAATACTTTTGACCCGATATTTTTTCAATAATTTGGTCAATAAATGGTAATGGAAAATGATCTTTAGATGTAGCGGCGTTTAATTTACGATAATCAATGCAAACTCGCCACCCGGTGACCGGTCGGGTGGCGATTTGTTCACCGCGTTCATCTTTAATTACCTATATACCTGCTTTTTTCGGTACCACCTGTGTAGGACTTACCCATGCGCTATCTGAGATAGGATATATGATTCCTGCATCCAACCACTTGATTACCTCTTTCTTCACAACTTCTCTCAAGTTGGGATTCAACCTTCTTTGAGTCTCTTGGGTTGGTTTTGCCTCCTCATTGGTGATGATTTTGTGCATAACTATAGATGGACTAATGCCTTTTAAATCGGAAATTGTCCAACCTATGGCAGCCTTGTTCGCCTTCAACACCTTCAACAATTGTTGTTCTTGGGCCTCTTCCAAATTGGATGCAATAATGACCGGTAAGGTGTCATTATCCCCCAAAAACGCATACTTCAAGTGGCTTGGTAAATCCTTCAATTCCAACTTTGGTGGACTTTCCAATGATGGTTTTGTACCCGAATCAATCACAGCTGGCAAACTTTTAATTTGATGAGTCCATGGTGGTCGTCCTTCTTTAACCGCCAACACGTCTTGATTTTTCTCTTCCATCCTCAATGCACAAAGATGTACCTGTTCAAAAAAATCACAAACACATGCTTCCAAAGCATCGTCCTCATAATCATGCGGTTCACACGTGTCAACAATATCTGCCATGAAACACTCATCACCACATAAAGCATTAGATCCGTTAGTGAACACATTTAATCTCATTTTTTGATTTCCAAAAGCCATATCAACTGTGCCTGATTGACAGTCAACAATAGCATGAGCGGTGTTTAAAAACGGTCGACCCAATATAACATTTTGTTGTTGGGTCGAATCAACCGATGAGTAATCTAAGACTAAAAAGTCAACCGGATAGTAAAATTCTTCAACTTTTACTATCACGTCCCGCGCAATTCCTCGGGGAAGTTTATGAGACAAATCGGCTAACACAACCGTTGTCTCGACTCTTTTTAAAGGACCAAAATCATATTGGTCGTATAAACCCCCCAGAAGAATACTTACTCCGGCCCCAAGATCTAGTAACGCCTTAGACATTTGAAAATCGCCTACTTGAATGTTAATTAAAGGCGTTCCCGGATCTTGAAGCTTAGGAGGAAGATCTCCTTTTAAAACAGCACTCACCCGCTCAGTTAAATCCGCTCGTAGAGGAACTTTTTGTTGCCTCTTTTGAGTGCACAATTATTTCAAAAATTTTGCATATGCGGGAACTTGCTTAATTGCCTCAAGTACAGGTAAATTTACCTTTACTTGTTTAAAGACTTCCCACATCTCTTCTTTTTGAGGACCTCTTCTTGAAATAATATTTTTCTTACCCGGGTCAAGTAAAGCCGAAGGAAATGGAACCATCTTTGGTTCTACTTCCTTATTTTCATCGTTTAAATTTGAAGTTTGACCCAGATTTTTCAACGGTTTTTCAAAAGTGACATGTTTAGTGGGTTTATTAATTTCAATTTCATCATCACTTTCATTACCCGTAATATCCTCAACTTCCCCATCAACCACACCCGGTGATAAATTTTTTTTATATTCTTTACCACTTCTTAAAACACTAATGTGATTAATAGGAACGTTACGAGAAGAGTTATGAGAAGGATTTACCTTTGTGTCGCTTGGAAATTGACCTTTATTCTTCTTTAACTCGGACACTTCAGTTGCGAGTTGACCCATTTGTGTAGTCAAAGATTGGATGGCCTTATCTCTTACTTCATCCTTTTGCATTCGCGCCTCATCAAGTTGATTTCTTCATTGCATGTCTTGTTGCATCAACTTCAATATGTCCATAACCTCATTACCACTCGATGAACTTTGACCCATTGACCCACCTTGACCGCCACCCCCTTGACCTTGAAATCCTTGATTATTCCCTCCATGATAAGTACCTTGGTTATTATATTGTTGACAGGGACATAATTACTTTGACTTCCTTGAAAATTCAGGTTAGATTGAGTGGACAGATTTCCATAACGAAAATTCGGGTGATTTCTTAACCCGGGGTGGTAGGTGTTGGAGTTCATATTGTAATTTCTGCCTCCTCCCCCTTGAAGTGCATTTACCTCTTCCACCGGTACTTGACCTACCGTACATACCTCCGTTGCATGACCCAACTCGTTGCAATTTGTACAAACATTGATGACTTGATTAGTGGTTTGTACATTTCCTTCTTCCACGGCTTGCACTTGCGGTCTACCAATCGCCGGTCTTGCTCTTCTACCGGTTTGAGCCTTTCTCTTTGAAGTAACCGCCATTTGTTCCAAATATGCCCAATCGTCTTGTTCATAATTGGTACCGAATGTACCGTTAGTGATCGACCGCAAATCCCGTTCATCCTCCATACTCAAACCCTCGTGAAACGCATTCAACAACTCCCATAAAGCAATACCATGATGAGGACAATTCTTGATCAACATGTTAAACCTATCGAATGCTTCATGAAACATTTCCCCCGATTGTTGTTGGAAGGTTCTCAAACTTCTTCTCGCATCATTGGTCTTTTGGGCCGTGTAAAATTCTTCTAAAAATCTTTGTTGCATCTCGGCCCAAGTATAAACAGACGCGGAAGGCAAAGTGTAAAACCATCTCTTTGCCTTGTCTTCCAATGAAAACTGAAACAAAACCAACTTCACATCATCCAATGTAAAACCTTGACCCCTAATTGTGTTGCAAATGGAGTCATATGCCTCCAAGTGGAAGTAAGGTTCCTCCGTTGCTAGACCTTTATACTTCGGAAGACTTTGAATGGAATTGGTTCTTACTTCAAAATTCCTCCCTTGATTATTGAGAGGGATAACCACCGGAGACGGATTATTAGTAACTATGGGTCGGAAATGGGCTTCAATCCCTCCTAACCATCTCTCTTGCGTGCCTTTTTGGTACCCCCATTGGTACTCGTGGTTGACCCATTTGCCTGTAAATGGACCTTGGCTGCGCGAATTGTTGTTGAAACTGTGGTTAGGGCATTTGCGGTTGGAATTGTTGATCTTGAGGTTGCCCTTGCGGTTGAACTTGATTAACAACAACCGGTGGTTGTTGTTGAGCTTGTTGTATAACCGGCGGTTGTTGAACGGGTTGTTGAACAACCGGCGGTGTTTGTTGTTGTTGATTAAGCTCTTGCACTTGTTGCGGTTGTTGCCATTGACCATAACCAAAAGTTCCCGGATTTACCCTTCTTCCTCCATCACTTCCCATGTAGTATCCTTCCACTTCATACCCCTCAAATTCACTATCAAACCCATATCCGTATCCGTCACCTTGTGTTCTTGAATGTTGCATAAAAGGTTGAGGTTGGTATTGGTAGCTTGATTGTGATGGTTGAAAGGGTGGTGGTTGATATTGTTGAGATGATGACGACGCACCAAATTGCGGAAAAAGGTTGGTAATAGTTAGTAATGTTGATGATGTTGCGTAGGTGAATTGAACATTTATGGGTTCGGTTGTAGGTGGTGGTTGGAGTTCACTTGATGCTATAGGTATATTAGTAGTGATCGGTGGATTTGGTGGAGGTGTAGTCGGGATTGTTTGACCCGAAGTAGGAACTGGTGAATCCATGTTGTTTGAGGCGTTTGGAGAACCAAGAAGCTTGTTCTCCCTAAGTAAGACTCGTTTTCTACGAAGCGTTCTGTCAATCTCGGGATCAATAACTAACGGTGATGACCTGTTAGAGCTTCTAATATGCATATACCTGTAGGTACCTGCACACTAACACAACCAGCGTAAACCCGAAAATAACATAAAACTACTAAAGCTAACACACGTTGCGTACTACTCCCCGGTAGCGGCGCCAAAATTTGACGTGAGGTCGAAGACTCACTCAAAGATAAACCGATTGCAACTAATTAGATAGTGGTAAGCGGGTGTCGAACACAGAGAGTTTATGGAAAATGTGTTACTAAGTAGCCTTGTAATTAATCTATATTAAACTAAGTGCAAAAAGTAAATTCAAAGATTTGGTTGTTGGTTTTGATTAACTAAAATAGCTAAAACAATAAATGAGTTTTAATCAATATACGAAAATATGCCTTCCCTCGGTTTCAGGTTTCCATGAATGTTACAGTTGATGTTTAAACTGAGTTCGTGTTTATGTAAACGATTGTGATAATTGAAGATCAAGTACTTGGATTATATAATGCAAGGTAATCACTCAAAAACCAATTAGTTTATCCAACCCTAAATCTCTGCCGATTAATCTCGATTACTTAAAGAACCAAGAACTGACGGTTTGAACACAAAATCGATAAACTAATAATCTATCAATCAATACACAAACACCATAATAACTAAATCAGTAAGATCAAATATTATATCAGAAATTGTCTAAACAATCAACCAAACAAACATAGCAAACCTTACAATCCGAGGGAAAACACGAAGGAGTTTAGCCGAGCATGATTCGGTTTATCATTCCTTCAAATTCAATTGTCATACGAATTAAAAACAAGCGTCTAATGATTACCACACTCACAATTGAACAATGATCTCCAAAAATCGCCCTTCGGTCGTCTCTAGATGATAATTTATGATAATAATATCAAAGGCCGTCCAAAATACACAAAATATAGCGGTTACAAATCTGCAGCGTCGCGTCCACCGTAAGCTACGGTGGCCACCGTAGCTTACGGTGGCTTCCAAATGTCCAACGGTAGCCCAAAACTGTTGTACGGTGGTTTTTTTCTTAGGATCCCACCGTAGCTTACGGTGGCTACCGTAAGCTACGGTGGACTTTAACATGGCTTCCTTGTTTTCATCATAACTTCTTCATTCCACGTCCATTTTCGCCCACGTTCTCATAATTCCATCTTCTATCTTCTCATACCTGCCATTACACGAGTAAACGTTGTTATCTAATTCAACAAGATAAACCAACTAAACGCGTGATTATTAACGAACTTAAACCACTTAAGGGTTGTCCTATGGACCACCCATCAGTATGGGGTCCATCACCGACTGGCAACACCATATCACCCTCAGACCAGTGGGCAGGTAGAGGTCTCGAATCGAGGAATTAAGAGAATTTTGGAAAGAAGTGTAGGGATGAATCGCAAAAATTGGGCAGAAAAGTTAGATGACGCATTTTGGGCCCTCAGGACGGCCTACAAAACTCCCATAGGAACGACACCCTTCAAGCTCGTTTACGGGAAGGCATGTCATCTGCTAGTAGAGTTAAAACACAAAGCCTACTAGGCCCTCAGAGCAGTGAATTTTCATCTAACGTCCGCCGGAGTAAACCAGGAAGATCAAATTCGTGAGCTCGAGGAACTGAGAACGCTGGCCTACGAAAATTCATGGTCCTACAAGGAAAAGACCAAACGCATAAACGACGCTCAGATAAAAGGAAACAAAAAATTTCAAACTGGCGATCGTGTACTGTTATACAACGCTCGTTTACGTCTTTTCCCAAGAAAACTGAAATCCCGGTGTACAGTTCCATACGTAGTTGAATCAATTTTTAACTATGAGGCAGTCGAAATTTCAAATTCAAACGGCCAGATGTTCAAGGTAAACGGACAACGATTAAAACCATACATCGACGGTCCACTTAACGAAGTTTTGGAGGTATTAACCCTCCAAACTTTTTAAATAAGAAATTAAGGAAACAAGGTCTGGCCAAGACCTTCACAAAACTAGGCCTTGTAAAGAAATGTTTTGCTTGATATATATATATATATAACCACGGGGGCGTGCTTTCAAAAGCACGGCACCGTGCCTAAAAATGCCGGCCGGCATCTACGCTGCAAAAATCTCTGTCAGACTGGTTTGTAACAGAATTTTCAGAGCAAAAACACGGGGCGTGCTTCCAAAAACACGGTACCGTGCTCGGTTTCCTGTTTTGTTATAAAAGGCACCTTGTGTCATTGTATTTCTTGCACAAACCAAAACTAAAACCAAAAACCTCTGAAAATTCAGCATGCCAACTGAGATGAGTGAAGCAATCCCCGTTTCCCGACATCCGAGAAACGATGCCCGCCATGTTTCCAAAACCGAGCTTCTCTTGAAACTTCAAGAACTCGTGAAAGAACTCACCGAAATGAATCTGCTTGCTGAGATGCATCTCGTGCAACTCACCGAATCAGTGGAAAACATGAAAATGGAACTCCGAGACATCAACGAACAACTCCAGTTTCAAGTTCTCGGTTTCACGTATTTTCCACCACCAGGACCATTCAGAGGAGGAGAGCCTTTCGGGGAACTTTAGGAAACTTATCTTTCTGTTTTCATGTGTAAACAAGTGCATTAAGCACAATGTGTTAGGACTTCGGGCTTAACCCAATTATTTTCTTTTCTTAGGAAACCCAGGCTTATCCCGTAATTGTTCTAGGACCTTTATTTAATGAAAAGTAATTTTTAGATGACCAAACTTCCAAATTATCACAATAAACGTCATTCTAAAAATTCCGGATCTTGAATTGTGTTGAAAATTAAAAGGAAATTCACCGTGACATAAAGCACGGGCTGTGCTTTCCTAAGCACGAGGCTGTGGTAACCCCAGAATCATTAGCATGATACGCGCTGACTCCGTTCAATTCTCTGACTCAGAAACATTTATTCCTCTAGCAGCACGGGGCCGTGTTCAACTTTCCACTCTCTATATAATGCATCCATAAATTCACTATTCCATTCACACCAGACAGAAACTACCTAAATGGAAGGAAAACGGGTTGAATGGAGGCCAGTGAAAAAGGGGAAACAACATGAATCCTCCTACCTTGAGGAGGAAATCATGAGACTCCAATGCATCGTAAGAGATCAAGTTGAGAGCAATCGAGTTAATTAACAAAGTCGACCTGCTAAGGTTTGAGAACTTCCATGTTGTGGATGGCCACCACAAAGATGTGACTTCCAAACTTAACTTTCTCAACCGAGAAATCGTTACGCTTAACAAAAATCTTGACGAGCTTTTGGAAGCCAAACGAGCACCACCACACATCCAGGACTTGTTCGGAAATGGTGGCCGTTGAAGTTCTGACTTTGTTTCATGTTGAAGTTGTTCCCGCTAGTACTATGTGTTAGGATCTGAGAATTGTTGTTGTACTTTTCATTTTATCTATCTTTAATTATGTCTTTAATTTTATGTTTTAATGAAATCTAGGATTTTTAATTACCATGTTAAAGTAACCATAAAATAAAACCCAGTTAAAAACAAACCAGCTCGACAAATAAACAAAATTTAAAATAGCACTGTCTGCACTAAACAGCACGGTACCGTGCTTCTAAAAGCACGGGGCCGTGTTTTTGGTCACAGGGCAGTTACGAGTTTTAACATTAATAAAATAACTTTCTCCAACCACCAACCCTAATATTCACTGCGTTCTGAACCAAAAAACCGCCGAACTTCAAATATTTTGCTAATTTTTTTATCAAATATACGATTCTAAACCTAAGGTATGTTAATGTAACAATTGCATTGATCAAATTGTCATTTTAGGTTTAGTTTAACCCTAAATCGCTCAAATCGACCAAATCGGGTCAAAACCCGAAGAAGGTATGGGTTATTTTGCTTACATATGATGAATAGATTGTTGAATGATTGCTGGTTAGGGTTTAATTTAAAGGAACACTTCGGGTTTTGGGTATTATCATAAATACCCGACACACCATTAAACCTAATTGATATACCCGGTTGGAAACGAGGGTTCGAGTCTGTGTAAGTTAGAATTCAATATTAGAAACACGAGCCGTGTCCAAAACAACATGAGTCGTGGTCAAACAAAAAGTCAAACATCAAAGAAAACTAGACCAGAGGCACCAGCACGGGGCCGTGCTTCTGAAAGCACGCCGCCGTGCTTTACTCTCTGTTCCAGCAAATTGAAAAATTTTCACGAATTTTGACTAATTTGGATATAAATTGCATATGGCCGAGTATGGGGAAGACGTTCATGCATTTTTAGTCTTCAACGGACATGATGCAAGAGACAGACAAGCCAATGCAAGACTAAGCTACTTAAACAGAAGAATCCTTGAACCAAATTTCTATGCTTGCCAAGACACCCTATGCCAAGTTAATCAATGGAACAGATACAACACATTTGTGACTGGGCCGTGGAAGAAGTTCTTTGAGCAAACAGGGGAGGCGGTAACAGAACTAACAAGGGAATTCTTGGCGTCCTTTAACATAAAGAAGAAGAATTCGGATATATGGGATGAAGATGCAATTGAGTTCCGATGTGGAGGTGTGTGGCACACAACTTCTTTTACCCAACTTGGGATTGATATGGAAATTTACACGAAAGAAGAAACAGAACAAGAGATCTGGGCCTACGCAAAGATAGCATTTGAAAAGGAAGAAGATAATGAGATTGGGGATACACAAGCACGAGCATGGGAATTGTTAGATTTCGAGGATGAAACAAACCACGCCAATGTTTCGAGAAGCACAGCCTTACGAGATCCACTGATGAAATATATTCACCAGCTGCTAAGCAAGACGATAACAGCACGTAGCAAAAATAAAGGAGTGGTAAATTTACGGGATTTTTGGGCACTTTACTGTATAAGGAATGAAGTTGCTTGCAACATTACTTATCACTTCTGTCAACTTTTCTAGACAAATGCAACCGTTGAATGTCCAAGTACCCCACTCTTCGGCGGTGCATGGATCTACAAGCTTTACGAAGCTTATCACGTGGAAAGGGAAGGAACAGAAAGCCTAAAACCTAATGCTCTTAACCTCAATCTCTGTTACAAATTGCAGATTGCTCAAGTCTTTAGTGTAAGACCAGAAATGTGGAGGTTCATTGACAGCCGAGGCGACATCTGGGACCTGGAAAGCCAGTTGGAGATGATGATGGAGGACGAACGACAAGACAGATTAGAGGCACAGATGGAAGCCGAATATGCACAAACAGGGACCTTTTGACCCGGACACGGGTAACTGATGGCTGGCGGCACTGGTAGGTCGGGCACGGGCATGGGTTGGTAGTATTTATGAACTTATTATGTGTGTTTTCAACAATTTACTTTTCGTCGTACTTGTTTGTCTGTTTTTTTTTTTTATGTTGGTTTGGATATTTTTATGGTCATGGGTGCCAAAGACATTATGCTAGGTACTAATTTAGCCCGATAGGGCAAGGGATGGATGATTCCATACCCAATTTTCAGCAGTTTATGCTTGGTTGTTTGTGGATGTTTGCAGTTTTATATTATACAGGTAAAAAAACAGGAAAACGGACGAAAAACAAGGGACGCTCTGTCGAAATTTCGTTAACCCGTAGGGAAGTAACTCTCCATTTTTACCCATAATTAGAATTTTTATATTTTCATGAATCTTGTCACATTGAGGACAATGTGAGATTCAAGTGTGGGGAGGGGAATTACTTGATCAATTGACTGTCCAATTAATTATAAAAATTCTCTAAAACAACAAATATTTTTGCAGCAAACAAAGATTACTCTAAAACTTAAAGAGAAAACCAAGAAAATTTTTTGCAAATAACCAATCGTTACATAAAAGTGAAAAAGTAAGAAGAAGTTTTGTAATATTGAGAATAAATTTATGCAAAATATGGCGTTAATACCCAATTCCTCCGTTACTGTGAGATAAACCTCATGCCATATAAATATTTTTTCGGAAGCTTTGAGTGAGTCATATGTTTCGTGTGATTTAGAACTTGTCGCAATTATTCATTTCAAGACCGCACGAAGCGTTGTATAAGAAAGAAGGTAATATTTACCCAATTCCATCAAACCCATTACCAAATTACAAAACCTTAAAACCCGATCACTTTATCCATTTTCACCGGTAAAATACAACACTGGTCTTTTACCGGCAGATCCTAAAGAACTGGAAATGCATTTTTTCGATTTCAATTTCCTTTGTTGCATACACTTCACAAAACCTAGGTTGCCTCCAGAACTTAGGGAGAGAATCTTTCTCTTTAGCAATGAGGTGAGGAAAAAGTGGCGCCAAGAGAACAAAGGCCACCATTCTGCGGAATTTCCAAAAACGCAATGAAGAGAAGAGCAAAAAGATATGAACGATGCTTAAGTTGCAGAAACTGGTCCCACGAAGGAAGATGTAGAAAAAGTAAAACTCAGTCTCAGCATGAATATACCGAACTAATGAGGGTGGGGGCTATTAGGCTCAAAGCCAAAGGATCCATTAGAGTTGGAAGCTATATTCAGAACAGGATTGAGGAAGAATTGATCCACATCCTCGATAAAACTGGTCTTGACGATCTGACCTTAAAAGAGTAATTAGGTATATATATAAAAAAATAAAAAATAAAAAGCTAACCATTGAAGACATCTCAGGACTCCCGACAATTAGTGGAAGTTGTAATTACCATCCTCATTAATCCTTAAATACACCACAAAATAGCAACTCCTACTCACATAAACCAAAACCCTTTTACCTTCTGATCTATGCAACCCTTCAAAAGGTGGAGATTTGAACTTGTTACAAGCTTCTTTATCACAGGTTGCATTTTGGCTAAGTGTGTTCACATAGATACATCACAGGTATGATCAGATAAAAAAAAAAAACGAGTGTGAGTGAACATTGTGAGAACGTGACGTTTTGCATAAACGAAAGCTCATAAAAACAAAAGTTCTCTCTTATTTATTACTAACATAAAGATTGGTTATTTTGTTTCGTCTTCTTGGAGCTCACTTAAGGGATAGATATAATCTAAATTTGCTGTTTTTAGAGGATATTTATAAGAAGATTGCTTGAGGACAAGCAATGCTCAAGTGTGGGGATGTTTGATGTACATAGAAATATACATCTTTTCGGCATCAAATAATCTCTAAAAACTGCAATTTCTATCTAATAACATAGCATAAAATGCTACTTATCATAATAAAACATAATTTCAGGTGAAACCAAGCCCCAAATGAAGAAACAAGCAAAAAGACGAAGAAAAACAGAAGAAAACACAAGAAAACAAAGAAACACGCCCCCCATGACTCAAGAAACACGCCCCCATCTTCTAACACAAGAAAAGACAAAATCTGGAAGCAAAAGCACGGGGCCGTGCTCATCATGCACGGGGCCGTGGACGAGAATACAGAAAAAACAAAGAAGAATTGAGCACATGTCACTAAAAAACACGGGTCCGTGCCTACCAGCCACGGGGCCGTTGGCACCTCACAGAAAAGACAAAACAAATCTGGCACATGTCATAAAAATGCACGGGGGCATGCTCATCAAGCACGGGGCCGTGCCTCACTATCCAGAATGCCTATAAATAGTGGCTCATGTTGCACTCATTTGGTGTACCTTGAAAATAGTTCTCTCCGGTTTTCACTTATAAAAACACACACTAACACTCACTTTGAAGATCTAGTGAAGAGTTTGAAGGCTTGGAGGTCATCACCATCAATCATCATCATCAACCATCATTACCATCATTAAGAAGAAAGATTCATCTACATTTGGTTAGATTGTTCCAGGTTTAATCATGTATTTGTTATTATCAATCATCTTAATGTTTATCATCATGCTCATTATGAGCTAAACTCCTTTTACCATCTAAAATCTTTGAAGAAGCTTTGTTTTACTTGATAATTAATCAAGACATTTGATGTAGTCTAGTAAAGTACAAGGTTATATTACAATTATCTTTTGATGAGAAATGTTTCACCATCTTAAATCACTAATTCAAAGTTGGTGGTTGTCAATTTCATTGGCAATCTTTCATGATCGATTCATGTTCTTGAAAGATAGAAATACTTTGATACATTATCGAAACATGGATCCTTATATTGTACTTAGAAATGATGATATATAAGTTATGATGTATTTTTCTAAACCTTGGTAATCCGAAAATGGCTTTTCTTAGGATATCAAATTAGGTAAAGAAACCATATGTTAACGGAATGTGTAATTATAACCTACATAAATCAACCAAGGGGAGGTTGTGTGATGAACTACAACCACCCGAAGTTGTTAGAATTGGTATTTGAGAAATCGAAGTCAATCCTAATCTTTCTACTTTACGAAACTACTTGCCAACTTAAATTGACATCATTGAGATGGTATGACATTAGGAAAGGGTGGATTTTAAAATGCGCGTGCTATCTCCTTAGTGCCAAAGATGCTCACTTAAGGTTTAAGGAGCTATCTATCATATATTGCTATGGCAAGTTTATCACATGTCCAAATATTAATTATCAATGTTAAAATGGAGTGGATTCTTGATCTTAGATGGTAACCTTCGCATAATTGAACAACTCGTTCAGAATTTCTTGTCTTGGTCACCTATATATTAGATATAAGTATTTACATTTTATAAAAACTTAAAATTTTACCCCAAAAAATGATTAAAACCTCTGATTAAAGCAAAACAACGATTTATTATTAGAAACCTTTGTGTCCACGGATCGATACTTGGTTCTTATCAATACTATTCTACATATACAATAGGTACACTTGCCTATTTTGTGTGTGTTTAGTATTTGTAGAAATCACTTTTATAAATTTAAAACACGATCTTGTGCAAAAGCAAATCTTTCCATCCTTTTATATTTTACTACTACACGCGCAAGCATCACTTGACTTTCAAACATGTTAAACATTTCGCCACAGGCGAAGCGATGTCCTTTTTCATCCCATTCCACTAGTAGTTTGGCTTGAGGTTATGATACATTTTGTCACTACCGGGGTGCATCATGTATTTGTACTTATGGGCTTCGTTCATAATCTTTTCAGGCAAATCCCCAATGATTGGCACCCAAATTCGGTTTCCCATTCTAAGGATACCATCGTCACCTTTGGCTAGTGAGTCAATGGTGCCGTTACGTTATTCAACGGAGATCTTGTTTTCATCGATCGCTTGAATTTGGGCAGATTTGATTTGGTCAATAAGATCGATTTGAAGTTCTAGTCTTAACGCTCGGACTCTTTTTGGCTTTTCTGCTCTTTACGACTCAAGGCATCAGCCACAACGTTGGCTTTACCCTCGTGATAAACGATCTCACAATCATAGTCATTAAGAGTTTCCATCCAGCGTTGTTGGCGCATGTTAAGCTCTTTTTGCTCAAATATGTGCTTTAAGCTTTTATGATCAGTGTACACGATAAATCTTACTCCATAGAGATAGTGCCTCCATATCTTAAGTGCAAAGATTATGGCGCTTAACTCTAGATCATGAGTTGTATAGTTCTTTTCATGCACCTTGAGTTGACGAGAGGCGTAAGCGATTACTTTCTTTCGATGCATTAGTACACATCCCAAACCGGAATGAGATGCATCACTAAAGACAACAAAGTCTTTGGTACCTTCTAGCATAGCCAGTATAGGTGCTTGGGTAAACTTTTGTTTGAGTATATCGAACGCTTCTTGTTGTTTTGTTCCCCATTCGTATTTGATGTTCTTGCGAGTTAAAGAAGTTAGCGGAACAGCGATTAGGGAAATGTTTTCAATGAACCTTCGATAATAGCCAGCCAATCCCAAGAAACTTCGAATCTCGGTTGGCGACTTTGGAATCTCCCACTTAGAGATAGCTACTTGAATACCATTAACATTGATGATGTGACCAAGAAATTGCACCTCGTGCAACCAGAACTCGCATTTCGAGAACTTGGCGTACAATTTCTCGGTTCTAAGAATTTCAAGTAATGTTCGAAGGTGGATTTCATGATCATCCTTAGACTTAGAATAAATAAGTATGTCATCAATGAAAAATATAACAAATTTATCCAAGTAAGGTTTACAGATTCGGTTCATCATGTCCATGAACGCGGCTGGCGCATTAGTAAGTCCGAATGGCATGACAGTGAACTCATAATGGCCATACCTTGTTCGAAAAGCGGTTTTTGGAATATCTTCGGTTTGAACTTTGAGTTGGTGATGGCCGGAACGAAGATCGATTTTAGAAAAGTAGCTAGCACCTTGAAGTTGGTCAAAAAGATCATCGATTCGAGGGAGTGGATAACGATTCTTGATTGTAACCTTGTTGAGGGCACGATAATCGATACACATGCGCATGGATCCATCCTTCTTCTTGATGAATAGTATCGGCGCTCCCCATGGTGATGAACTCGGTCGTATAAAGCCTTTCTCAAGAAGCTCGTCAAGTTGTTTCTTCAGTTCTTTCATCTCGGTTGGCGCGAGGCGATACGGAGCTTTGGTGATCGGAGCAGTACCAGGAATAAGATCGATCTCAAACTCTACTTCACAATCAGGAGGAATGCCAGGAAGTTCGTCAGGAAAGACATTGGCATAGTCGGAAACAACAGGAACGTCTTTGATTTCTTTGGGCTTTGATTCTTCAGTGACGTAGGCCATGAATGCTAAGCATCCTTGATTTAAACATTTTTTAGCCTTTATCATAGAGATTAGGCTAACTTGGCCAGCGTCTTTATCCCCTTCAATCCGAATAATTCGTTTATCCGGGGCTTGAAGTTCAACAGTTTTGCTATAACAAAGGATATGAGCATGATTGTCGGATAACCAATCCATACCCAGTACAACATCAAAACCAGAAAGAGTCATGGGTAGCAATTGAATAGGCAAAACATAGCCAGCTAATAAGATTTTTCCGTTTTCTAAGGCTTCGAATATTTTAACAGTTTCACCATTTGCAGTCTCGACGCTTAGAGTTTTATTGAGTTTGATTAAAGGTTCGTTTAATAGACTACAAAATTTATAATCTACAAAACTTAAGTTGGCTCCTGAATCAAACAAGACTCTAGCATAAGCGTTGTTAACAAGAAACGTACCGGTGATGGTTTCCGGCATGTCGGCCGCTTTCTTCGTATCAAGGACGAAGACTCTTGCATTTCCCTTCTTGGGCTTGTTCTTTTGACCGCTACCACCCGCACCACCAGTCGCGGGCTTGTTCTTGGGGCATTCAAAGCTGAGATGTCCCATCTCCTTACAGTTGTAGTAGGTCATTTTCTTCTTCCAACAATCAGTCGTTGCATGGCCGGGTCGATTACACGATTCACAGACTCGGGGAGTGAAGTTGCATTTACCCCTATGATGTTTCTTACAAATTTTGCATTGTGGAATGCTGGGGTTGAAGTTGGACCTTCGTTGGTCAACCCCTTTACCCTTGAAGCGGGTATCTCCTCCCCTCCTTGAATCGTGTGTTGTTACGACTTTCTTATCCTCCTCCTTGTTACGGATCATTCCGCCCATTAGGTACCTAGCCAACTCCATCGCGGAGTCAGCGGTTTGTGGCAAGTGTGACCTCACCATGTCAAGAATCTCTCGTGGTAGTCCCCATATGTAACGAGTAACTTTGCTGGATTCAGGAGTGACTAGCTGGGGAACCAAACGACAATATTCGTGAAATTTTGTGTTATACTCACGAAGGTCCATTCCAATAACCTTGTGAGCCAAGAACTTGGTTTGAATTTGGTCCGTTTCATGCACCGGACAGAATTTCGACATCAACAATTCTTTGAACTCGTTCCAAGTCATGTTGTACATTACCTCCCTTCCTCTACTCATCATTAACGTGTTCCACCACTCCAGTGCCTCGCCTTTGAACATCAGGGCGGAGTATTTGTAAGGCCCCGTTACCGGTAACCCTACTTTCGTGTTGGATTTACTCATAAACACAGTTCTAAATATCAGAGTTAATTAAAACATTTACGCGGAAAATAAAACTTTCATAAAACTTTACATAATTCATAACTTGTCTCAAAACATTTATTGTCTTTCACATTAAAGCATTAAAATTAACACATCATAGGTCTTCAGATGCCAGATTCTTGTTCAGTGCCATGTGTCTCCTCAAGCGAGCTGCCTCATCCTACTCACCTGCGTGCATACTAAAAGTCAGCTACGCTGAGTGAGTTCTAGAAAATCACATAATCATACCATTCACATAACATTATATTCTTTCATTCATACTTTTATACTTTCATACTTTCATACTTTCTTACATTCATACTTTCTTACTTTCATACTTTCTTACTTTCTTACTTTCTTACTTTCATACTTTCTTACTTTCTTTTGTATTAACTTACTTTCATATATTATGTTATAAAGAGCATTACGCCCTACATTCCTCGAGTATTATTAGGGCTCGGTACCCTCTTTCCTCGAGTATTATTAGGGCTCGGTACCCTCTTTCCTCGAGTATTATTAGGGCTCGGTACCCACTTTCCTCGAGTATTATTAGGGCTCGGTACCCTTCTTCCTCGAATATTAGTAGGGTTCGGTTCCCTAGTTCTCGAATATTAGTAGGGTTCGATTCCCTCTTCGTTACCATACAACCATACATCATACCTCGAGTATTATTAGGGCTCGGTACCCTTTTCGTAACCATACAACCATACATTATCATTTCTTTCTTCTATTATCTCTATCATGTTCATACACATAAACATACATAACATACTTACCTTATACATAGCGTTACAACCTGACAGTACGTTCAATATCCGAAGATCGTTCACGTACCATCAAGCAATCATTCATACATTTCACATTATCCACATAAGGCATACACTTATCTCTTAGGATAAGTGTATTAACAAACATATTGAGTATGCACACAGCCCCGAAAACGTAACACATAAATGGGGCTAGAAACTCACCTGAACACGGTTACGTTCTCCGTTGATCGTAATCCCTTTCTTCAGTTGTGCACGGCTGACTGTATAACAAGTATACATATCAATTTAACTATCACTACTTATAACATCTTTCTAGTCTTAATTACTACCCACAACGAACGGGGGTCCGGGGGCAGCGCCCCTGGCAGCGGGGTCTAGGGGCGGCAGCCCCTAGCAGGGTCCAAGGGGCAGAGCCCCTGGCTGGGGTCGAGCTGCCAGGTCAACTTGGAAATATTTTATTTCCATTAACTGTCCTAACACATTTTCCATTAGGTTTTTAATTTATTTTCTAAACGAACTTCACTTTAGGCGAAGTTAAACCTTAGGCGAACTTGGCTTCAGGCGAAGTTAAACCTTAGGCGAACTTGGCTTCAGGCGAAGTTATCCTTAGGCGAACTTGGCTTCAGGCGAAGTTATCCTTAGGCGAACTTGGCTTCAGGCGAAGTTATCCTTAGGCGAACTTGGCTGTAGGCGAAGTTATCCTTAGGCGAAGTTACGCTTGAAGGCGAAGTTACGCTTGAAGGCGAAGTTCATCAGGCGAACTTAATCTTGCAGGCGAAGTTATCGCGCTGCAGATCTGTTTGCCCATAAATCCTTCGTTTCTTAGCCAAATAACTCGATTTTGGTACCCACGGAATCGTATGATCGGCGCCTACAAATCCCAACCATCAAATCGGCCTAAAATCGACGTTTTAGGGGTCCGATTTGGGCAGTTTGGGTTTCGGGTCCGGTTAACCCATCCAATCCTAACCATTTTCAGTAATATTAGCTTTGTTGGATTTGTTCTTACCTTACCAACTCAGATCTATCAACAAAATCTCGGGTCTCGGCTTCGAATCTTGATCGGTTAGAATGTGTGTGTTTTGAGTGTGTGAAGAAATAGATGTAAAATGAAGATATTTTTGGGATTTTGGGGGTATTTATATCCCTGAAATCCCATTCTTATTTAACCCATCTCAATTAATCCACGTCCAAGACCCGCTCCCTACCCGATACTAATTAATTACGCGAAATCACTAAACATAACTTCCTTTATTCATCATTAAAATTTTTAGGATGTTACAGTATTGAATCTTCTCTTCGTCTGAACACTTGCTTGTAATTACAATTGTTTCCATCTCCTCGAGCCACCTCACGGTTGTGATGGCTCCCTTGTCACCATGGAACTCCTTCGGTCCATAGTACTTGAAATCTTTAAACGAACACCCACCGATCTTAAGTTTCTTAAATTCTTGTCTAACGCCTCCATCGGCATTTGACTCATGAACACTTTCTTCTAGATGAGATGGTTTTGGACGTGACTTAACAGATTTTTGAGAAGGGTGAACAGATTGGAATGTTTTGTTTGTCTAGATTATGATCTAAATTCAGATTCTTCTCTAACAGCCTTCTTAATAATTTGTTGGATTTGGTTCATATATTTATCGAGAATTGGTTCCACTTTTTCTTTCTCAGGACCTTTCCCTTTTGCTTCACGTTTCTCGGCTTCCTTTCGGGAAACCTCTCGGTTATCGCTTTGTCTAGACATTCTTTATCTTTTATTCTTTTTATCTAAAATTTATCATATTTCTTTTCTTAATATACAAGTTTTATTTATTTCACATACATATACATATCATAAATAATATGTATATTATTTTACAACTCATTTATATATCGTTTAAGCGATATATAAAGTCCTATCCTTATTACATCATATGATACATATATCACACAAACTATCTTAACATGTAAAACTTCATTTCTTGAAAATCAACATCATCATCTTCTCAATCCTTCATGAATTTCTTCACCACCTTGGTTAGCTTGTTGCACTTTCGAAGAAGCTTGTCTCCTATCTTCTTCTTTTTCTTCTCTTCCACAGCAATTTTCTTCCTAAGGTCATCAGTTTCGTGTAAGGCTTGATCCAAATGCTCCTCTTGTGATTGTGGCATCTCGTTTGGGTATCCATACTTCGGAGGTGGGTCGCGGTAAAACATCATCACAATGTCTTAATGGTTCTTCAGGTTTGGATACGGAGATGTTGTCACATCGGAGGGATAGTTGAAGAATGCATCGGCAGCTTCATTTTGCTCACGGATCTCATTGGCCTGTTCTTCAATGGATTGTATCTCACCTTGGTATGGTGGAAAGCTTGATTACGCCCTTACCTTGAGTTCATGGAGAAATTACATATAGGGATCGACAGAACCATAGCTTGGAGTTGAGTGTTGTTCTTCGATTGATGTGGTTACTTCATTTGGATTGTCAGGATATTCTTCCCCTGGGTCTGTTTCCTCTTCCGGTTCCTCTTCGGTAATTGCCGACATATGAATCATCTCGTATGGCATCGCCACTCTCATCTTGGGCTTGTGAGATGGCCCTTCCTTGTTGAAGCGGGAATCAGCAGAATCCATAGTTGAAGTGCCGGTATGCTACCTTCATTGATCGGAGTGGCATTGCATCCAGTCGGATGAAGAAGATTTTGGTTCCTCCTTGATTGGTAAGTTGGAGAGGAAAGCGTATGAAGGATGAGGATTCGGTGGTAAATGTGTTGATCCTCCAGATGGGTAATACGGTGGGATTTCAGTTGCTTGATAAGTCGGGATCTCGGTAGGATGATATGTCAGGACCTTGGATGGTTGATACATAGGTAGACTTGTTAGATGGTAGCTGGAATGCCTTGGTGCTTGGTACTCTTGATGCGAAGTGTTATCTAGATGGTAGATTGGACTTGGATTGGGGTTTTGGTTATGTTCTTCGTTTGAGTTGAAGAATGATTCAAAATAATCCTTGCTCATGATGCCTCTTGGAAAATTGTAATACTTCCTTGCTCTACTTGCTTCATTATCATAATATTCCATTAACTTCTCATAAGACATCTTGATAGGTGGTTTAGAATGTGGAGAGGGAAAGAAAAGGTTACCAGCCAATCTTATCCCTATACAAATAAACAAATAATATTTTCCTATGCTTGGACCGAAGCTTGGGTATTGTTTTATGATACCCAATTCGCTAAGATCGATGGCTCTTATACCAACCTGTCACACCCCCATCTTAGGCCTAGGAGTGTGAACGATAGTTGGTACCACATTTGTAAATAAATCAGAGTTACGGTTATTAGAGGAAGACTTTATAAAACATAAGGATCAAACTTGTAAATATTTACATTACAAAAAGACGAGACGAAAGTCTCGTTTAGTATGTATTTACTTGTTTATATGTTTTACAAAACCACCATATTTTAATATTTAAACAAAATATCCGAGCCATCGGATTCCTGAGCCCTTCGTCCTTCAAGCTCTATTCTTGGTTACCTGCAAAATGTTATAAAATACGTCAGCAACGAACGCTGGTGAATATGTTGACGCTAAAAATATTTTCTTTACTAAATCACCCCTCGAGACCACTTAAGTCTCGGCCCATCTTGGCTTAGGAATAATCAAGTTAAACAATCATCATAAACTCGAGTCTCTACACTAGGTACCTCAGCAAAACACCGCAGCGTTTCGACATAACTTAGGTACCATAAATATACACATGGTCAGTCTCACTCGGACATAACTTAGGTCTGGCCCATCGTGGCTGGAGGTCGTGACCAAGCGTGTTGCGATGTGCCCACCGCATTCCACATATGTAAGGATCCAGACAAACGTATACCACAGCCTAAGGGCTAGGCTTATACTCTTATTTACAATGTTTTTAGAGACACGTAGCCTCATGTAAAGTTTTACACATAACACGTTTGATTGTTTGAAAACGAGTTTATAAAAGTGGGGCGTATTCACCTTTTCAATGGGATCGGCTTCCAACACCGTCCGTGAGTCTTTCTCTTGCTATCTCGCACCTATAGTACGAGTATAACTTTTGTTAGTCGGATACACGATCCGGCTTAAGACCTTTAGTCTTATTTATCTCGATGAACCTTTAGCTCATTATCTCCTTTTTACTTTAAAACCTTTAGTTAAAAAGTAATCTTTATAAACCTTTAGTTTATTTATAAACCCTATGTTTCTTCTTCTTTAAGAAATGTATTTCTTTCTTTATTATTTAAGTATACTCATTATACTTAAATAATATATTTCATAACAAAGAATAATCATATTTATATATACTCACATATATTTTTCTTTTCTTTATTTTCTTTGTTATATATTTCTTTGTTTATCGAGAATAACTTCGACTTGGGTATTAAGCCTATATGATATTTTATTATTATTTTATTCGGCCATTATGCCTAACTTTCTTGGCTCAATACACCCTATTTACTCGGGCAGCACTTCGACTCTATCCTCCATATCAACACACGCTTGATCAACCCTTTGACACGCTTATCGAGACGCCAACTCTTCACAGCTCGTATTTCGGGATGATCGTCGAGACGTTGGGGCAGCACCTCCTTCTTGATTAGAATGTTGTTGGGAAGTGGTACGTTTATCGATGTATAGTACGGGAATCGAGATATTGAGCATGCAAAACGAGGTGAATCGCGGATCGGGTTCACGGGGTTCTAGAGAGAAGTTAGACGGAGATATGTGTGTTTTTGGTGTGAGATTGTGGCAAGATTTTATAGGTGAATCGCGGATCGGACCCGGACTTGCTATTTATAGGCAAGATTTTGGATCCCATCACGGTACGCGATGGGTCCCCTGGCTAGCCCGTCGCGGTACGCGACGTAGGCTAGCTGAGTCACAGCATAGGCCTACCACGTGGCGACACGTGGCTGGCGCCGCGCCACGTGGCGGACGTGTTGCCACGTGGTGACACATGGCGGCAGTCGTTGCCACCGTGTGCCACGTGGCACACGTGTCACGTTGTGTCAGATACCCATCGCGGTACGCGATGGGGCTCTCTTCTGATCCATCGCGTAGCGCGATGGGTCAGGAAATCAAAATTTTCATTTTAGTCCCTTGGGTTTGGAAATTTGCAGATTTGGTCCTTTAACTTTGGAAATTAACATTTTTGGCCCGAATTTTGCGTGATGTTACAATAAAACTCTAAGCGTCGAGACCGCTAGTGGCGAGATTGTTAAAATCAATGAAGCTCTGGAAAACGGAAAAATCTTATTAGCCGGTTACGTTTTGCCTATCCAATTGCTACCTGTGACTCTTGCGGGTTTTGATATTGTATTGGGTATGGATTGGTTATCCGAAAACCATGCTCGTATCCTTTGCAATTGAAAAACCGTTGAACTTCGAGCCCCTGATAAACGAACCATTCGAATAGAAGGGGATAAAGACGCTGGCCAAGTTAGTCTAATCTCCATGATAAGGGCTAACAAATGTTTAAATCAAGGATGCTTAGCATTCATGGCCTACGTCACCGAAGAATCTAAACCCAAAGAAATCAAAGACGTTCATGTTGTTTCCGATTATGTTGATGTCTTTCCCGACGAACTTCCTAGAATCCATCCCGATCGCGAAGTAGAGTTTAGAATCAATCTCATTCATGGTACTGCTCTGATCGCTAAAGCTCCGTATCGCCTCGCACCAACTGAAATGAAGGAGTTAAAGAAACAACTTGACGAGCTTCTCGAGAATGCTTTATTCGACCAGGTTCATCGCCATGGGGAACGCCAATACTTTTTGTCAAGAAGAAGGATGGATCCATGCGTATGTGAATCGACTACCGAGCTCTCAACAAAGTCACAATCAAGAATCGTTATCCACTCCCTCGAATCGATAATTTATTCGACCAACTCCAAGGTGCTAGCTTCTTTTCAAAAATAGATCTTCATTCCGGTTATCACCAACTCAAAGTTCAATTCGAAGATATACCGAAAACTGCATTCCGAACAAGGTATGGCCATTATGAGTTCACCGTAATTCAGTTTGGACTTACTAATGCTCCAGCCGCGTTCATGGACATGATGAACCGAATATGTAAGCCTTACTTGGATAAATTTGTTATCGTCTTCATCGACGACATACTCATTTATTCTAAGTCAAAGAACGATCATGAAAATCATCTTCGAACCTTGCTTGAAATTCTAAGAACCGAGAAGTTGTACGCCAAATTCTCGAAATGCGAATTTTGGCTTCCCGAAGTACAATTCCTTGGTCACATCATCAACGTCAACGGTATTCAAGTCGATCCCGCTAAGATTGAAGCTATCTCTAAGTGGGAGATTCCAAAATCGCCAACCGAGATCCGAAGTTTCTTAGGATTGGCCGGCTATTATCGTAGGTTCATTGAAAACTTTTCCCGAATCGTTGTTCCCCTAACTTCTTTGACTCGCAAAAATATCAAGTATGAATGGGGAACGAAACAACAAGAGGTGTTCGATATACTCAACAAAAGCTTACCCAAGCACCTATACTGGCCTTGCCAGAAGGTACTGAAGATTTCGTTGTCTTTAGTGATGCGTCTCATTCCGACTTGGGATGTGTACTAATGCAACGAAAGAAAGTAATCGCTTATGCCTCTCATCAACTCAAGGTGCACGAAAAGAACTATACAACTCACGATCTAGAGTTAGGTGACATAATCTTTGCACTAAAGATATGGAGGCATTATCTCTATGGAGTAAGATTTACCGTGTACACTATTCATAAAAGCTTGAAGCACATCGTCGATTAAAAAGAACTTAACATGCGCCAACGACGCTGTATGAAAACTCTTAACGACTACGACTGCGAGGTCATTTATCATGAAGGCAAAGCCAACGTTGTGGCTGACGCCATCAGTCGTAAAGAGCACGAAAAGACAAAAAGAGTCCGACCGTTAAGGATAGAACTTCAAGTCGATCTTTTTGAACAAATCAAATCCGCTCAAAATCAAGAGATCAATGAAAACCAAATATCCGATGAAAAACGTAACGGCACCATTGACTCATTAATCAAAGGTTACGATGGTATCCTTAGAATGGGAAACCGGATTTGGGTACCAATCGTTAGGGACTTACGTGGAAAGATTATGAATGAAGCCCATAATTCCAAATACATGATGCACCCCGGTAGTAACAAAATGTATCAAAATCTCAAACCCAACTACTGGTGGAATGGGATGAAAAAGGACATCGCTTCGCATGTGGCGAAATGTTTAACTTGTTTGAAAGTTAAGGCTGAACACCAAAAGCCTTCGGGATTGCACCAGCAACCCAAACTTCCCGTATGGAAGTGGGAGTTAATAACCATGGATTTCATTACAAAACTCCCGAAAACAACTCGTCAACATAATGCTATTTGGGTTATTGTGGATCGATTAACAAAGTCCGCACACTTTATATCCATCAATGAGTCATACTCAATGGATAGATTAGCTCATATTTATGTGAACAACATCGTTGCTTTTCATGGGGTACCCTTATCTATAATCTCTGATCGAGACAGCCGTTTCACGTCTCATTTCTAGAATAGCTTCTAACAAGCGCTTGGTACGAAACTAAAACTTAGCACCGCCTATCATCCACAAACCGATGGGCAAAGCGAAAGGACAATTCAAATGTTGCAAGATATGCTCCGCGCTTGTGTGATAGACCTTGGTGGGAGTTGGGATGACCACCTACCCCTAATGGAATTCTCGTATAACAATAGTTATCACACGAGTATTCAAGCCGCACCATTCGAGGCGTTATATGGACGAAAGTGTAGGACGTCCGTGTGTTGGTCTGAAACTGGAGACAATCAATTGTCTGGACTTGAAATAGTCCAAGAAACCACCGACAAAGTTCTTTAAATCTGTGAACGACTTAAGACGGCATGTGATCGCCAAAAGAGTTATGCCGATATCCGTCGTAAGCCGTTAGAGTTCAATGTTGGTGACAAAGTTCTTTTGAAAGTCTCGCCATGGAAGGGCGTAGTTCGCTTCGGCAAGAAAGGAAAGCTAAGTTCTAGTTTCGTTGGACCCTTCGAGGTACTCGAACGTATAGGCACCATTGCATATCGTTTGCAGCTGCCCGAGGAAATGGAAATGATACACGATGTATTCCACGTCTAAAATCTGGGAAAATGTTTAGCCGACGAATCTTTAGCAATGCCTTTAAAAGATGTGGAAATAAATAAAAATTTAAAATTTATCGAAAAACCAATACAAATAGAACATTCGAAAACAAAGATACTCAAAAGACGAACCTTAAAAATTGTGAAAGTAAAATGGGACTCACGAAGAGGGCCCGAGTATACATGGGAGCTCGAATCCGAAATGAAAGCGAAATACCCCCACTTATTCTGGTAAAGCAATCTCGAGGACGAGATTTATTTCAAGGTGGGGAGGATGTAACATCACGGAAATTTCGAGCCAAAAATGTCAAGATTCCAAAGTCAAGGGACCAGTTCTGCCAATTTCCAAACTCGAAGGTCAAAAATGAAAATTCTGATTCTTTGGCCCATCACGATACGCTACGGCCTTAGAATGAAGGTCATCGCGTAACGTGATGACCCTCCTGACACATCGTGACATGTGTGCCACGTGGTAGACGATGGCACATTGTGTCGCCACGTGTCACCACGTGACAACACGTCCGCCACGTGTCACCACGCGACACAACGCCTGCCACGTGTCGCCACGTGGCAGGTCTACGTAGAGACTCAGGCAACCTACGTCGCACTACGCGACGGAATTGCCAAGGAGGCCGTCACGTACCGCGACGGGCTCCAGAATTTTGTCTATAAATAGCATGTCCGGGACTTCATTCTCCACACACCAAAACACACATACATATCTCTCTCTAGCATCTCTCTAGGATATATAAACCCGACCCTTGATCCGCCTCGATAAACGTGTCATAATTCCTCGATTTCCGTGCTATACCTCGATAATCGTGCCATATCCTGACGGCGTAGCAAAGAGGAAAGAGTTGTAATCCTGACGTCCCAACGATTATCTCAAAGGGTGTGCTGTGAAGTATTGACGCCTCGTAAAGCGTGCCAAGTGTGGGGAAATATTGTCAAGAAAAGGCGACGAAGGAAAGAGTGTTGATCAAGCGGCGACGAAGTGCTGCTTAAAAGTATAGGGTTGATAAGCCAAGGAAAGGTATGCATAATGCCCGAATAAAATAATAATAAAATATTGAAAAGGCTTAATACCTTAAAGTCGAGTTTATACTCGATACCTCGATAAACAAAAGAAAATATAACAAAGAAAAAAAGAGAAAAGGAAAAGAAAAGAAATATAAATATATATATATGTGTGTGTGTGTGTGTGTGTGTGTATAACTATTCTTTGTTATAAATATTATTTAATTAATAATGAGTATTATTAAATAATAAAGAAAAGAATACGTTTCTTAAAGAAGAAGAAACGTAGGGTTTTATAAATAAACTAAAGGTTTATAAATACTACTTTTTAACTAAAGGTTTTAAAGTAAAGAATAAATAACCGAGGTGGCGATTATAAAATAAGACTAAAGGTCTTAAGCCGGATTGTATATCCGACTAACAAAAAGTTATACTCGTACTATAGGTGCGAGATAGAAAGGGAAAGACCCTCGGACGGTGTTGAAACCGATCCAAAGCAAAAAGGTGAATACGCCCCACTTTTACAAACTTGTTTTTAAACGAGTCAACATGTTATATGAAAAACTTTACATGAGACTAAGTGTCTCAAAAAACATTATGAATAAGAGTAAAAGCCTAGCCCTCAGGCTGTATTATACGTTTGTCTGGATCCTTACATATGTGGTAAAATCCGGTGGGCAAATCGCACCACGCTTGGTCACGACCTCCGGCCACGATGGGCCGAATCTAAGTACGTTCGAGTGAGACTGACCATGTGTATATTTATGTTACTTAATTAAGTCGAAATGCTGCAGTGTTTTGCTGGGGTGACCTAGTGTAGAGACTCGAGTTTATAATGATATTGTTTTAACTTAATTATTCCTAAGCGAAGATGGGCCGAGACTTACGTGGTCTCGAGGGTGATTGAGTAAAGAAAATATTTTAGCATCAACATATTCACCAACATTCGTTGCTGACGTATTTTCTAATATTTTGCAGGTAACCAAGAATAGGGCTTGAAGAACGAAGAGCTCAAGAATCCGATGGCTCGGATGTTTTTGTTTAAATATTAAATATGGTGATTTTGTAAAACTTATAAACAAGTAAATGTAAATGGAACTTTCGTTCCATCTTTTGTAATGTAAATATTTATAACTTTAAATCCACATGTTTTATAAAGTACACCGCTAATAACCCGTAACTCTAATTTATTTACAAATGTGGTACCAACTGTTGATCACACTCCTAGGCTTAAGATGGGGGTGTGACATAGATAGTTTATGGAATTTAGCCTGGCATCATATAGTCTAAATCAAACAAAACAAGTAATACTGAAAATATGGTGAAAATCTAATCACGAAAGATTAAAGGCGATAAAACCCGTAATCTTCAAACGTGAACGTATAAATCTTCATCGGCTGTCCTCATGCCTTCAAAATCATCAAGCAACTCGAAAATATGCTCCAAGAACTCTCAAAATCTGCTACGGTCCTCAGGTTATGTTTAGGTTTAAGTTAAACATATTTAAATACCCAAAACAAGGCCTAACTTGAAGCAAAAAACGAAATAAATCAACCCAGCAGCTCCTAGGCGCCGCGCGACCAGGGGCTGAGGACCTGGCCGCGCGGCGCGGCGTGTTCCACCAAGGGGTCCGGTCTGACCGGTTCTCTGTTCTGGCTCCTTCCTAACGCGTTCCAGATCTCCGTTTTGGCTCTTTTTAACTCGTTTTTCGCCCTTTTTGATCACGATCAACTCCCGGAACCTACAAAACATAAAGTGTTAGTAGTATACAAATCTTGACTATAAACGAACAAAAACAATTAAAATATTAAATAAAATATACACATGAAACATAAACATTTAGCATTATATCAATCGTACATTTAGGAACCTATTCTAGTTAAAATTCAATTATTGAGGTCGCCGGAACCTTAAAATCATCGTCGGAATCAGTTGATGGTGCTTAAGGAATGGTGGTTGGTTGGCGGTGAGTCAATTGGTGGTGGTGGCGGTGTTCAGGTGGTGTTTTTAAGCAAAAAATTGACTTTCTCGGTCAAAAACGTTATTCTGGCGACCTGAAACTAACAGTGTTTGGATTCTGTTAGCCGCAGACCGTTAGGAACAAATACATTAAAAGTTGGAACCATCCGTGATCAATTCGTTAGTTGGGACCGGCAATGACCAAAAGACAATATTTGGGACCAATAAAAACCAATTTTCCTAATATATATTAATAAATTTCTCCCGACAAATAGTTGTCGCACCCCCCCCCCCCAATTTCGCCCCGGGGCGGTGTTGTAACCCTAATTGTAAGGCCCCGATACCGGAAGCCCTACTTTCGCGTCGGATTTACTCATAAACACAGTTCTTCAAATCAGAGTTTATTAAAACTTTTCGCGGAATATAAAACATCAATCATTTGTTACAAATCATTCAATCTTTTCTTTGATATCATAACACAAAACTTTATATTTAACACATCTTTACTTCTTTCTTCAGATGCCAGCCGTTCAATCCATGCCGTGTGTCATCCTCATGCTAACTCTATAATCAGCTCACCTGCGTGCATACTAAAAGTCAGCTACGCTGAGTGAGTTCCAGTTAATCAAGCAACTTATCATACAACCACTTCATACAATATATATATACGTATCCGAAGACACATAGTCCACTGTCTAACATGCCACTGTTTAACCACTTAATTACCCCTACAGCTTAGCCACTTAATTACAACGGCACGTATAGGCTTTCCCTATCACGCACTCACGCTATGCCACTTAATAACGAAGGCACGTATAGGCTTTCCCTATCACGCACTCACGCTATGCCACTTAATAGCGAAGGCACGTATAGGCTTTCCCTATCACGCACTCACGCTATGCCACTTAATAACGAAGGCACGTATAGGCTTTCCCTATCACGCACTCACGCTATGCCACTTAATAACGAAGGCACGTATAGGCTTTCCCTATCACGCACTCACGCTATGCCACTAACACCCTTACTAGACTCCTGCTACCTCTAACACACTCTACCTCAACCTGCCTTGGTCACACTCATATTAGTTTAGTATTTACGTAGTGAACAAGTCACATCACATCATTCATACACACTATCAACCACTTGGCAATCGCTATCCTTGGCGATACGTGCAATATCCGAAGATCGTTCACGTACCGACAAGCATTATAAATATATACCTCATATAACATCTATAGCATACACTTACCACTTAAAGTAAGTGGATTCACACTTCACATCGAGTATGCACACAGCCCCGAAAACATAACAAGGAAATGGGGCTAGAAACTCACCTGAATACGGTTACGTTCTCCGTTGATTGTAATTCCTTTCTTTAACTGGGCTCGGCTAACTGTATAATATTTACACATATCAATTAACTACTACTACTCGTTTTCGATAACTGCCTTAACACATTTTCCATTAGGTTTTTAATTCATTTTATAAACGAACTTCGCTTCAGGCGAAGTTAAACCTTAGGCGAACTCGGAAACAGCTTGGTTCTGGCTTGATTCGATCGAATAGGAACACGTTCGATCGAATAGGAACACGTTCGATCGAATAGGAACACGTTCGATCAAACAGGAACACGTTCGATCGAATAGGAACACGTTCGATCGAATACAACACTCATTCGATCGAATACAAAACTCATTCGATCGAATGAGTTGGAGACTATTCGGTTGCTTCCCTATTCGGTCGACTGGACTTGTTCGATCTACGCATTCGATCGAATGGACTGATTCGATCGACTGGTTCGATCGAATGAGTCTGATTCGACTCCTTCAAGCTGGGCGACGGAGAAACCCACGGGTTTTCCAGATTTTCCAGATTTTTGACCCAAAATCGAAGTTTTTGACATGGAAATGCTCGGGATTGAAAGGGCTATCGATTCCTTGTACTTTTAAACACAAAAGCTTGCATTTTGACATCAAAACAAGGCGGTTTTTGACCCGAAAACTCAAGTTACGAAAATAGGGAGTTTTTGCTCGATTTGAGCTCGAAAATGGTTATGAAAACGGATGATTTTCGAGAGGGACTTACCAAAAACGATTAGGAACTAGATTGTGGACTCGGATTTGTGATTTGAGAACTTTCTCTCTCTAGCTTCTCTCTCTAGAAATGAGAGTGTTTGGGTGGGTGTAAGTGAAGGAAGATGGTGAAAATGGTGGAAGTGTCAAGAACTTTCGTTTATATACTACGGGTTTGGTTAGGCTCGGGTTGGCTTCCTACGGGTCGAGACAGGCCGAGTTCATAAAATAACTAAGCCCAAGACCCGTTCCTTACTCGACATTAAATAACTAAAACGTGAAATTACTAAACATAACTTTCTTTTATTTATCAATATAAAAATTTCGGGATGTTACAAGTCTTCCCTCCTTAAAGAGGTTTCGCCCCCGAAACCTAACTTATTCCCTATAAACGGAAAACTTCTTATATTTACACGCTTTACCATCACACAACTATTTATTATAACCAACATGCATTCAAGTTAAATTCATAGATCATTCATACTAAAGCACAAGAAGTCACAAGTACTTCATAACATAAAAGGAAATCATTCAAGCTTGCTAAACAACATAGGTTCAACTGTAACATAAAACACTCTTTAACTACTAAACATAAAACAACTGTGACATGCCACTTATTCTCCTGCAACCTCCTCAGCAGCTAATAGACCATCCCTTCACGCGTTTCCTCTTCCTTCCCTCACTGCCACGGCTTCTCTACACTCCCTAGCTATGTGACCTGACTTACCACACCTATAACACTTCTGGTCCTCGGTGCATTCACGGGAGAGGTGCCCCTCCCTCCCACATCGGTAGCACTGGTTTGGACCAGCCTTGCATTCCCCCAAGTGCATCTTTCCACACACCTTACATGCTCCACTCCCTGCCATCTTCTGTGTCCTTCTCCCTGCATGTTCCACGATATCCCCAGCTCTTTTAGTTCCTTTCCCTTTTCCCTCATCTTCCACTCCCACATCATCCGCCGCCAGATCATCATAGACTATCTCCGCCAACTCGACCGCAGACTCAAAGGTAACAGGTTTGTTGGCCCTGACCAACATGCGGACCTTCTGGGGAAGTCCTCTAACGTAGCACTTGATCCGTTTCGCCTCGGTGTTCACCATGTCAGGTACCAACCTAGACATGCGGTTGAATTCAGTGGTGTACTCACGATGTGTCATCTTGTCCGCCTTTAGATTCAGAAACTTCATCTCGGCCCTCTCAACCTCAGCATCAGCACAGAACCTTTTCATCACTAACTCCTTAAGGTCATCCCACCTCATGGCCTTAATCTCCTCTCGGGTCTTCCTTTGTTCGACCGTTTCCCACCAGTACATGGCCTCATCTTCAAATGACTGAGTGGCATAACCCACTGCTTGGTCAGGACGACACTCGCTAATGCGGATAACCTTATCCATGGCGGTTATCCACTGAAGAGTAGCGATTGCGTCTCCCAAACCAGTCAACTTAGGCGGGTCACAACCTTTGAAGGACTTATAGTTGCAACCGCCTCGGCCCCTCTTCCTTTCATCATCTTTCACAGACTTTACCTCACTCGAGTTATCCCTTTCCCTCTCGTCATTCTTTCTATTATTACCACCTGCCCCTTCAACGGTTCGTTCACGGCTTCCAGCAGACCCTTCGGGATTCAGGTTCTTCACAGCAGCAACTACAGCTTGAACAATGGCTGCTTGAACTGCAGGGCTAAGTTGAACTTCTTCGTTGTTGTTCTGGTCTCCTCCAGCTGCGCTTCCTTCATCTTCGGTGTGGGAAGCTTCTTCCACCGAGGGTTGCCGGACAAGACGAGGCCTGCCACGACGCCCAGTGCGACCCCCAGTTTCAACAAATTCTCCAGCTCCAGCCATCGTAATCTAAAAGGGAAAACACAAACATCATCACTCAAGGATCTATCTAGTACAAGGATAGTAAGGCTAACAGGTAATAACAGTGGCCAGTTGTGATTAGCTGATCACGTTACTTTCCGTGTCCTATACACTTCCCTTTATGAGTCCATTTGTGCTGGTTCTACATAAGCAGTTTGTCAAATCAAACAATCAATTATTCCTATCCCTAACGTTCACATATCTTTCTTTTCTCATTAACATATATCATTTAATCATACACCTTACCTTTACTGATCTTGCTTGAGCGACACATGGCATTCTTGAACTGGCATCTTCTTTCCTTTCTTACTTAAATCCCATTTTCTGTTCGAGTCTAAGCATGTAGGATGCTTAAATCTCTCGAACTTATGCTCTGATACCAACTTGTAAGGCCCCGATACCGGAAGCCCTACTTTCGCGTCGGATTTACTCATAAACACAGTTCTTCAAATCAGAGTTTATTAAAACTTTTCGCGGAATATAAAACATCAATCATTTGTTACAAATCATTCAATCTTTTCTTTGATATCATAACACAAAACTTTATATTTAACACATCTTTACTTCTTTCTTCAGATGCCAGCCGTTCAATCCATGCCGTGTGTCATCCTCATGCTAACTCTATAATCAGCTCACCTGCGTGCATACTAAAAGTCAGCTACGCTGAGTGAGTTCCAGTTAATCAAGCAACTTATCATACAACCACTTCATACAATATATATATACGTATCCGAAGACACATAGTCCACTGTCTAACATGCCACTGTTTAACCACTTAATTACCCCTACAGCTTAGCCACTTAATTACAACGGCACGTATAGGCTTTCCCTATCACGCACTCACGCTATGCCACTTAATAACGAAGGCACGTATAGGCTTTCCCTATCACGCACTCACGCTATGCCACTTAATAGCGAAGGCACGTATAGGCTTTCCCTATCACGCACTCACGCTATGCCACTTAATAACGAAGGCACGTATAGGCTTTCCCTATCACGCACTCACGCTATGCCACTTAATAACGAAGGCACGTATAGGCTTTCCCTATCACGCACTCACGCTATGCCACTAACACCCTTACTAGACTCCTGCTACCTCTAACACACTCTACCTCAACCTGCCTTGGTCACACTCATATTAGTTTAGTATTTACGTAGTGAACAAGTCACATCACATCATTCATACACACTATCAACCACTTGGCAATCGCTATCCTTGGCGATACGTGCAATATCCGAAGATCGTTCACGTACCGACAAGCATTATAAATATATACCTCATATAACATCTATAGCATACACTTACCACTTAAAGTAAGTGGATTCACACTTCACATCGAGTATGCACACAGCCCCGAAAACATAACAAGGAAATGGGGCTAGAAACTCACCTGAATACGGTTACGTTCTCCGTTGATTGTAATTCCTTTCTTTAACTGGGCTCGGCTAACTGTATAATATTTACACATATCAATTAACTACTACTACTCGTTTTCGATAACTGCCTTAACACATTTTCCATTAGGTTTTTAATTCATTTTATAAACGAACTTCGCTTCAGGCGAAGTTAAACCTTAGGCGAACTCGGAAACAGCTTGGTTCTGGCTTGATTCGATCGAATAGGAACACGTTCGATCGAATAGGAACACGTTCGATCGAATAGGAACACGTTCGATCAAACAGGAACACGTTCGATCGAATAGGAACACGTTCGATCGAATACAACACTCATTCGATCGAATACAAAACTCATTCGATCGAATGAGTTGGAGACTATTCGGTTGCTTCCCTATTCGGTCGACTGGACTTGTTCGATCTACGCATTCGATCGAATGGACTGATTCGATCGACTGGTTCGATCGAATGAGTCTGATTCGACTCCTTCAAGCTGGGCGACGGAGAAACCCACGGGTTTTCCAGATTTTCCAGATTTTTGACCCAAAATCGAAGTTTTTGACATGGAAATGCTCGGGATTGAAAGGGCTATCGATTCCTTGTACTTTTAAACACAAAAGCTTGCATTTTGACATCAAAACAAGGCGGTTTTTGACCCGAAAACTCAAGTTACGAAAATAGGGAGTTTTTGCTCGATTTGAGCTCGAAAATGGTTATGAAAACGGATGATTTTCGAGAGGGACTTACCAAAAACGATTAGGAACTAGATTGTGGACTCGGATTTGTGATTTGAGAACTTTCTCTCTCTAGCTTCTCTCTCTAGAAATGAGAGTGTTTGGGTGGGTGTAAGTGAAGGAAGATGGTGAAAATGGTGGAAGTGTCAAGAACTTTCGTTTATATACTACGGGTTTGGTTAGGCTCGGGTTGGCTTCCTACGGGTCGAGACAGGCCGAGTTCATAAAATAACTAAGCCCAAGACCCGTTCCTTACTCGACATTAAATAACTAAAACGTGAAATTACTAAACATAACTTTCTTTTATTTATCAATATAAAAATTTCGGGATGTTACACTAATTCGCCCCTTTTTGTTGCCCACTACGTATAGTCTAGGAGGGTCGTTATTATTAATTATTAGGTCCATTGTAATGATTAGAAAAGTTGTCGTCAATGTCGAGACAAATCAAGTGTCTACATTGAAATTACGTGAGAAAAAATGAAAGAGGAAAAAACTTGTGGTATGCGTTTATTTGAAGAAAAAGCTACATAATGTTTGGAAGGGACAACAACTTGCAAAATGCAATATTGGATGCATTACACTGTATGAAGCTAGAGGTGTTCATAAACTGTCCAAACCTGTTGAACACTTGAATCAAAGGCTTGTTCGCCGGTTTAATATTTATGTGTCCATATTCTATAAACCAGACCTTTTAAATCCTAGACATTTGGGCGGTTTGTGGTATGAAATGTGGAACCGGTTGTGTACAAGTAATTGATATGCAAAAAAACAATTTCATTTTTTTATACATTTTAAAGGTTGCTAGTTTGATTCTTGCTAACCTTCTTTATCACATTTTTCTTTCTTTACCTAATTTTGACAACATGTTTGATGTTTGTACCGGTTTCACTTTGATGTTGCTTCTTAAATATTAAAAAAACAATTTTAGATAATCATTAGTTTTTAATTAAATATATATGTCCTACTGTTTGGAATCCAGTCGAATTTACCCATGATACTTGGCTTATGTGGAAATCTTTGTAAAATGCATGTTAACGGATGACCACCAATCACATGTTCAACAGCCACTATATAAGCAGTTACACCATTTTTGAGCCCATAACTCTTTTGACACATAAAGATAACGTTATCTAGTATGAATACAAGTGACGTTGAAAAATTTACGGCCGGCACTATTCCGCATTACTTAGGCATCTTCATTCTGATGTTTAGTTCTGACGTGGCATTGCTTAGAATTCTGAACTGAATAAATGTACATTTGAGTTGATGTTCAGTTTTGAGCATATTCAAAAAACTAGATGAAAGTAAACATGATAAGTGAGTCCAATGTAATTAATTTTTCATTTAAATATCGAAGACAATTTCAATCCCCACTTTAATTATCTCTCTTTTCGAATTAAAAAATAGTTTCTTTGTTTTGTTTTTACTTTTGACGGTAAAAATATTTAATTAAAAAAATATTATTGTTTATGTAATTTAAAAAAATTTAATAATTTTTGTGTATGTGTGTGTGTGGTGGTGGTTTATTTTATTTATTGTTTATGTAATTTAAAAATATTTTTTATTATTTATATGACTTTTATTATTTTTATTTTAAGTCTATTTACTAGAACTTATTTTATTTTTAAACAATATGAAATAAAAAAATAAGATACATATAAAAGTATTTGAGTTTATAGAAATAAACTATAGAAGTAGGTGATTATACGAAATATAAGGGTGTTTAAAAGTGAATGTAGTGTTGAAGAAAAAAAGATATCTTTTAATGTTTGAATGTGAATGAGTGAAAATCTAATTTGATACGTTTAGTTGTTTTTTACTCATCCACCATTGTAAATGCTCTTACTTATCATTTCTAACTAAGTATTCTCTTACCCCCAAACTTATTCTCATGCCAAATGGTGAGCCCCAAGTTCATCCTTAAATCCCTTTGTGAGATTTCTTACGAGGGTGAAATAGAACTTTCTTAAAACACAAGGGTGTGATAGTAAATTAAAAGGTAACAATTTCCAGCAATGCAATGATGTTATAAATAAAGATAAGGAATACGTAGTCATATATATTGGACGAATGGGATAAGGTCTTATGAAATATGAGTCCCAAACTGGGATGTGGCAAATAGAAAATAAGAATACAAACATTATCCAAGTGCATATGACTCCTGAGCAATCATAAATTCACAAAAACTTATCCACAAATAAATAAGTAAATCATTTTAATATAAGTAACATGTTATATATATTGTTTTATAAAATAACCAAACAGTGAAAAAATAACATGCCTATTTTTTGTGCTATTTTTATGAAACTTCTCAATAATAATAAACAAAGTTATAAATACAACTATCTACATAGTTAGTTAAGTTTGTTATAAAATCTTTATGCTATAAATTATTTGAATAGACTTATAATGGGTTGATCTTGATTGTAACAGGTGTTAATAGGCTACTTTTGCTTGAAATAGATCATTATGATCGTATCAATGAGTCATTTTTGAATAAAGAGACTTATAATTAGTGATAATTGATTGTAAGATTAGGCAATATTCGGTTGTAATCGGTCATAATGATTACGAAGGGTCATATTTGTATATATTGTGTCGTACTGTGTAAGGGTATTAGGGTCATTCAGTATGGAATCGGGTTGGTCAGCTACCAGTAACCCTTGGGAATCGGGTTGTGAATTTGAGTATGTGAAGCTGAATCAAGTTGTGAATCCGGGTACTTTAGGGAAACCGTACACCGCTGCCAATGGTTCGGGTTCAATCAGGTACGAGTGATGCGGAATTTTTTTTTGGTTGTTCAGTTTGTTGCTATCAGGTTGCTTGTGCCCCAAATACCCTACTTTTGGTTGTAATTGTTATAACTAATAGATGCCTTGGTGCGTTGCATCATAGTTGTGTAACGTATACATTTTTTACCCATTTACTTAACTTAAATATTTACATTTGCACTTTGTATTGGGTCGAAAATTCGTTCAACGATTATTGCAATGGTCAACACACAAAATTATAAAATTCAGGGGGCTACAAAATTTTTGGTCAAAACCTAAATTTATAAAACTGGGGGGTTAAAACTAAGAAATTAAAAAAGTATGTATTATAGGTCATTTTTTGGGTTGGTGATTCATAAGTTTATATCTTCACTTGAATGGAGTTTTCGTGTCGGAGTAATTACAAAATGAAAACGCATAGTCATGTTACTGTCACATAAACATAGGTTTCATTTAGAAAAACACTTCTAACCACTAAAATGTGTTCTAGTTTCACTTGAAAATTAAACTAAATAAAAAATAAAAAATAAAAAATGAAGTATGGTTTCGATTGGTTAAGAAACAAATTAAATAAAAACATACTTTCCCCACGCCGTGGTTGATCCACGCTTAGCGTCCCACGCCTTCAAAAACATTGGAGGAGTATTGGTGTTCTACGCCCAATTTGATTACTTGGAGAGGGGTGTTGACGCACTACATACACCCTTATTGTAACATCCTAGGAAAATCTCAGATCGGTCGTGGATAAGAAAGATCATTGGTTCATAAGTAAACGACATGCCTCTTAAATCACCAACGGGTTTTTGGCTTAATGGCAGTGGACGAGAGGAGAGCTCCACAGTTAAGCGTGCTCAGCTGAAAGTAGTAGCAGGATGGTTGATCTCCTGGGAAGTCTCCACTTGGGCAGCCAAAAACAAATCCGTGAGCTCTTCGTGGACAAAGCGGACAATATTTGTGGTGCGAGGGGCCCGGATGTTACACTTATAATGAGTCATGTGCTAACTAATTACATGTCTACTTACACATATTAAGGTTAAGTGTGAACTTAAAGACGTATTGAGTAATTATAGGTATAGAGGTTTGGTTAAAGAATTGTGGAGCCGGAAGAGGTAATAATAAAAAAATAAAAAAAATAAAAATAAAAAAAACTTACAAAGAAAGAGAAAGATGCTATTCTAGAAAGAATCGCATGAATTGAAGCAAATGAGGGCAAAGTCTAATATGAATAAGCATATCCTAACTATTGACTAGTTTGAAAATTATCTAACCATCATCTTGTTTCTTTTTAATAAATTCTCCATGATTTTTATAAAAATAAAAAAGCCTAGCTAGGAATAAATTTTATTTTGTAGACACCACAATTCATATATCTATTGTCTTCGCAGTGGGAAAATTATTGTATTATACCTATATAATATTCATAATTACATATTTAAGAATTCAAGTAATTTCATTAACCTATATAAACTTTTGCTATAATTTGTTATCCTAACAATTTTATTATATGGTTGACAAGAAAGAAATTGATCTTGAAAAAAAGTTAATTCTTATATCTCAAAACCTATAATTAGAGACGAAATACAAGTGCAAATTTGGTCCCAAAGGGTCATTACACGGACCTACAAACAGTCGCTTTTAGGTCTCAAAAACCTTTGCATGAAGTGTCGCTATTTATTTGCAAAAACCGTCCAAAATCCAAATACAACTTTATTTGGTCCAACGTTTGTCGCAACTCTCCCACCATGGAATATGTTGTTTATACATCGACACTATTTTTGGTCACTAACCCGTGTGAATTGAAAACCGATTGACGATGATGTTTCCATCTCAATCAAATCCATCGCAAGTGGGCTTCTACAGCTGTTTTCTACATATACGGTAGACTCACATGTATCATGCCACATGACAATGGTAATTTTTTTATTTATTATATAGTGCTTGATACTCGTTTTTTTATGTTCTTGATGTATATAAGCACAAATGACACCGATTCACACAACATTTTCAAAGAGTAGGAGTCCTGAGAAAATATCAAGTCTACCATTGCTTATAGACACATGTTTTTTTGTGTATGCACCAATGTTGCAAAAGTCGCTAGGCAGTCCCTAGACGGCCGACCCTCTTGGAGGGAGTACTCGGAGTACTCGGACATGATAAATATAAAGAAAATTGATTTTTTGGGTAATATATATATTTCAAATATCAAAAGTTTACTAATATTAATAGCAAAATAAGTGAATATCAATCTAAATAAGAGAAATACATTTTTAAATACAAAATTATTCTAAAATGTTAATCATTAATTAAAAAAATGATATTCATTCTTTAATATTATATAAATACTAATTATGTTGTATTTTTAAGTTAAAATAGGCCCAAGTTAACTGACTAGATGTATTTATGGCTGATGTTAACCACTTTTGAACAGTTTATAGTAACTAGGCGGAGTTAAAGAAACTCCCCTCGACACCATACCTTGTAGCGAGTACTCGGAGAGTACTAGGCCTTGTAGACCTACTTTTACAACATTGGTATGCACGCACGAGATGTATGCAAGTATGTAGGATGAAAACCGGAAAATAATAAGGACCAAGATAAAATGTTGATTTTCATCAAATTGAGGGTGTAGCGCAAGAACTTGAGGTGTGTTTATCATCCTATGGTAAAAAAAAAAGCTAGCTATGTGATTTGTCTATCATAAAAACCCTAGCTTTTGGGTATTCTTGAATTGTGATAGAAACGTGGGTAATGCATGAAGACTATATTAGTTGTAGATGATTAATTTCATGAGTTAATGTTGTTCAAGTGATGGTTGTAAAGGTCATTAGGTGGACCTAGGCGGCTGACTGTGGAGTTGGGTGTACTCGGAGTATTCGGGGAGTACTCGGAAATGATAAATATAAAGAAAATTAAGTTTTAGATATTATATATATGTCAAATATAAAAAAGTTTACCAATATTTATAACAAAATAAGTAAATATCAACATAGATAAGATAAATGCAATTTAAAATGCTAAATTATTTAAAAAATTGCTAATCATTAGTTTAAAAAAATGATATTCCTGTTTTAATATTATAAAAATATTAATTATGTTTTATTTTTTAAGTTAAAGTCGGCCGAAGTTGACCAAATAGATATGATTCTAGCTGAAGTTGACCACTTATGACCGTTCCTTAATAACTAGGTGGTGTTAAAGAAACTCCTCTCGACACCATACTTTGTAGCGAGTACTCAGGGAATACTCGTCCTTGTAGACCTACTTTTACAACATTGGTTCAAGTTCATAAAATTTATTTAATTTGTTGATGCATGTTGAGGGTTTTGGGGTATAATTTATAATGAAAGGTTAAAGCATGATGTTTCCAAGTTAATTTCACTTTCTTTGACATGTTCATGCTCTTAGGAATGGTTGCGTTCCACGTATACATGTTTGTTGATGTATATGTTTGTTTATTTGTTTCTAATATTAACATATCCATGAGCTATAGTGACGTGAAGTGTTTAACTTTGGCATATTATTAATTAAATTACTTATGATTACAGGTGATAGATAAAGGTTAGCAAGAAGATTAAGAGTTGAAGTCCACGTCGGATAATACACTTAGTTTCCATAGTTTGATAAGAACGTAGTAATAAAAGTACAAGTTTTACAAGGAACAAACTCGATTATAAGATCCTAAGATTATCCCATACTTGGACGCCATCTCCACGGACCCAGGAGGGGTGGCTTATCAAACCACTGTCGCCATGTTTACGTGTCGTGGCTGGCCACTTTGGTGTTGACATATACTACAAAGTTATAGTAAGTTTAAGCATTTTTTTTCTTTCTAATTATTACAATTTGACAAGCATAAACTACTGACGCGTACACGTACGATACATATCACCTTAGCTTTATCTAAATAAAAGCTACAATACGTTTTAACTAATCTTATATTCCAGTCGGCATGACGTGAAAGATTTGAAATAATATAGTATATATACAATCAAATAGTTTTTAAAAATTGTGTGTTGTTATTATTTACTTTTAAAATAGGATGTTGGGAGTGATACCCAAATAAGACCACCCGTAGTCGGCCTAGTTATGTCGTTTTGAGGAAAAAATGCCGGGGGCACTCCACCCCCTTCCCCCACGTTTTGGCCTTGCGTTTTTGAATAGGCGATTTTTACAAAACGCTTCATGGCACACACTTTCAAACACTCTGACCGTTTTTAACAGTCATATTATTGTTTTATAAAAAAAACAAAATTTTTCTATATAATCATTTTCATCCCTAATCAAAACTCACCAAATTTATAAACCTTTTTTTTCTAAAACTCTATATTCCTCACACCAAATTTTCTATAAGACCTAATCTATGGATTCTCCCACTTCTATATAATTTCGGGCCCGACCGGCAAGCCGAAAACGACGCGGAGGAAGAGGCGGCTACGAGTGCGATTGTGCTCGCGACAACTAATTATATGAATTCTATTAGCTCTTCTCCACCCTCGGTTTCGAAAAGAGCATATATCGAGCGAGATCGTATTTGCGCCAACGATCGGTTGATGGAAGATTACTTCAACGACTCGCCGAGATACAAGAACCCAAAGACTTTTAGGCGTCGCTTTCAGATGTCTAAAAATTTATTTATGCGCATTACCAAAGATTTGGAGCGTGAACTTGATTACTTTAAGCAAAAACCGGACGGTCGAGGACGCTACGATTCACAACTATTCAAAAGGTTACGTCAGCCATACGAGTGCTCGCCTACGGAAACACGTCCTACATTAACGACGAGTATTTAAAGATGGCCGATAAAACAACTCGGGAAACCTTGGAGTATTTTTGTTACGATACATTTCATTTTTTTAAATAATTATATAACTCGTTTGCATTAGTTAATTATTTTATAAATTGTATAAAATATAGGAATATTAAAACTATATGGACCACATTATCAAAGAGAGCCCAACTGGAACGATCTACAACGTCTTTACGAGCCACATGCAAGGGTGCATGGTTTACCTGGCATGATCGGGAGTATAGATTGTATGCATTGGGAATGGGTTAATTGTCCAACTGCATGGCGAGGCCAATACACACGAGGTGACCAAAAGGGACCAACGGCCAGCCTTCAAGCGATTGCTTCATACGACCTTTGGATTTGGTCGGCGTTCTTTGGTGTTCCCGGTTCCAACAATGACATAACCGTCTTAGAACAGTCGTCTATGTTAGAGAGTTACATATATGTGACTGTTCATGTCGCTTCGTTTTGGGCTAATGATAACTCTACGATCATGGGTACTGTTTGGGCGATGGAATATATTCGGAGTATGCAATTATCGTGAAAACATTTAGAGACCCGTTGGATGAAAAAAGACAGTATTTTAAGAAAGTACAAGAGTCTGCGAGAATGGATATCGAGAGGTGTTTTGGGGTTCTTCAACAACGCTGGCATTTTGTTAATGTTAATAATCCTTGTCGTATATGGTCGTTAGAACGAATGAAAAGTGCTACGTATGCGTGTATCATAATGAATAACATGATTATCGAAGACGAGGGAAAAACAATATGTTCGACTTTCATACCACTCGGATCCACCACGAACTCCAGCAAGTATGGAGCAAAGACTTGAGTGGGTTTTGGTCCAACATTTTTGAATGTATCGGCGTTTTCCAGGTGAAAGTGAAAACCAAAACGAGGGCAACGATGAATACGAAGTCGAGATCGATGATGAAGACGACGATGATGGAGACGAGTAGTTTTTGTTTTATTTTAACGTAATATTTATTCAATAAAATATTATCATTATTTGTTTACTTTTTAATAAAAAATTTTAAAAAACAAAAGAAATGTAAAAGTGACTGGACACCACGTGGTGCAAAATGCCCAAGGGTGGGGCATTTTGACTACGCCATTTTTTTGCAAAATTTGAAAAAGCTAATTAGACGCCACATGACGCAACATGCCCACATATAAAGCATTTTGACTATGCATGGTTTAATGTGACAAATATAAGAAACAACGCATAATTTAGCAAAAAAGAAAAAAACAACTAAATTTCTTTCTTTTTTTTTTTTGATTTTTAATTTACTTTAATATGTAATTTAGTTTTTGATGATTAATATACAACAAAATGTTAATCCACAGTTTTCTTTAGCTTTTATCGTTTGTATTTCGATACACATTTTATTTGTATATACTCGATCATGTAAATTTTTTGTCGGTTTGAGATACCTTTAGTTCACCGTCTTTACTAAAAGAAAAAAAGTCACAAGGCCGGTCCACAACAGGTGCTGGATGTGCAACTACACAATACCTCAGGCTTTCGAGAATTTTTATTTTTCTGGCGTTTTTTTTTTATTTTTAAAATTGTTCTGTACCATAAACCTATAAAATTCAAAACCAATAATAATTTGTAATCAAATAACATTTTTAACTCATTAATCTTACCAAACAAAAAAAAAACAAAAAAAAAAAGACTAAATTTAAGTTTTAGTCCTTCTAAATCCATTTGCCATTAAACCCATTTAATCTAATTTAGAAAAAAAAAACATTTAAACCTAATTAAACTTCTAAATCCATTTGCCATTCACTCATCTATACCCATTTAACCTAGCTAAAAAATATATATAAACCTAATTAAATACTCCCTTCGTCCCGGTCAAAGTGTCTTGGTTTGAAAAACACAAAGTTTAAGGTAGATTAAATTATTGTTTTCACTGCTTACCAAATGACAATAATGCCCTTGAAAATTGGGTCCATCATTATTGTTTATTAATGTTAGTTGTATGTGTTTAAGGGTAAACTTGGAAATTGGCTAATAAATTTTGAAAGTGGACATTTGTAATGGGACAAATAAAAAAAGAAATATGGACACTTTTAATGAGACGGTGAGAGTAATAAACTAGCGGAGAAAATAAATTAGAAAATGTGAGGCTACGATCTGTTGACTTTGTTCGACTATTCAAGTGCCGAACTCCGAACTGCAGCTTGCAATTAGCGATCAACGTTTAAGAAGGTTGTTCAAGTAAGCAAGTTTGATGTCTATTCTCTTTTCAACAGGGTTCGGGTTTGTCCAAAGCGATCAAGTCCAAACCGATAAATAGGCTCAATCAAAAATTATTAAAGATTTATGATTCTTTTTATTATTATTATATATTATTATTATTTTTTTTTTTGGAGTTGTAAAATTCCATGTTTTAACTTTAGAGGATGGAAACCGTTAACAAAAGTCAAAATTAGTCGAACCCAAGATTTCTAAGTTTGACCATAGGGTCCATGTTTTGCAAACGCCAACATATATATATTTCGGACCAAATTGACTGCTTGTTTTTGAAAGATCCAGCATACTAGAAGGAAAACCAAAAGAATTTATAAACCACTAAAAATATTCACACAAATGGGTACATACTTTATTTAAATAAAAATACATCTTGAACTAGAATCTTTTCCGCATGCTTGAAAACAAAGTTTCTTCTTAAAATACAAACGTAAACTCTCGTTATTTTTTCTATATGAATCACGTTATTATACACGGTTTTTCATAATTATTGAGTGTGGAGAGTGTGTTAAGTATTTAAGAGAAACATCCAAGAGGTTGTTTAGCTTATGGGTTTACGTTTGCTAGGCTATCATTTAGTTGATTTGATATTCGTGTTTTTAAAATTATACTCATAAAATTGACACTTACCGAATTTACATGTGAAAATAGTCACAAAATCACCGTTCGTAACTAGTAACTTTTAAAGTTTTAATACAACTATCAAGTATCAACAATGAGAGTAGAATGACCAAACTCCATATCAACAGTGGGCTCAACCCAATCTTGTAATCAACTAGAGATGTCCAAAAGAATAACTGGTTCCAGCCCGGCAAACCAGTTTACAAACTGACCCAATAGGCAATAACTAGTTTCCAACCCGACCCAACTCGTAGGTTTGTATTTTGCTTCCTACGTTGATGAGAAAAACCGGTTAAAACAGATTAAACGTGGGGAATGAGTTATTACGAGTATAACATTAATATACCGTTTTTTTTTTTGTGCTTCGGGTGTTTTTGTTGAATCCCAACATTCAAAAACGCTCTCAGTACTCTTAAACTCAAAACTGCTCACTAATCTCAAAACACGTTCCATAAATGGCTTCATTAAGTGTGTAATCCTTCGTTGACTGCTTAATAAAAAATTTAAAAAAATATTTACAAAAAAACCTGATTTGGGCCCGAACCGGTTTCATCCCAGCCCTAAGTGATCCATATAAGGTTCGCTTATTGACACTCAAAGTCGTTTCTAACCCAAACCAGGATGGGCTAAACAGGTATTGACTAGTCGTTGACCAAACTGGCCTGGTTTATAACCCGAACCGGTTTGAGCCCAACTGCTTTGTACACCCATGTTAAACAAAGGCTTTTTAACACACAAAATGCATCTCCACATGCTTATCTTCCCTAAAGTTTATATTCTAGATATAATAACTGTACAGATTCAAACTTCAAAGGCATGTTGGCAAATAGTACAACTGTTCCATGCAAAATGTAAATGATAACTCCATTTAAAAATTTTAAAAAAGAAAAATAAAATCAAAGAATATTAAATGTACAAAACACCTACATCTGTTCTATGATTCCAATTTTTTGACATTTTATCAAGCAGAAACAGGATCTTGCGGTTGGGAATTTTGCTCAAGAGCTTCCCGAAGATTCAACACGATTTCGGCAAATGCTACAACGCCACATCAACAGAAGAATGTCAATCGCAAATAAAAAAAATACCTAATTAACTACTAAAACATCATTTAAATTTTGATTAACCCGTTTGAGATGAAACACAACCCAAACTGACCTTCGGGTAAACTCAAGGTGCGCAACGCAGATTCTGCATAGGATAAACGCATGGGGCCCATGTTTCCAAAGGATACTTTTCCCTTTTTATCCCTGGTTGGGGACTTTTTTGATTGGCTCATGGGCCATGCCACAACACTTATACCAGTTGGAAGTATGGATAACAGATCTGCATATCTAAGACTCACTGTTACCTTGCTGCAAGAATTAACAACATTAGTTACACACATATTAATAGTGTATTATGAATATATAAATACGTAACATAAAAATACCAACCAATCAAAATCTTCTAAGAAAAACTCAATCATATGATATGGAAGACTATGATAAAGCTCTACAATCTGGTTACCATACAAGTCCTTAATAAGACGGACCTGTAACAAGTAGAAAACGGTCATACAAATATTTAAATACTGGGAGAAGTATTAAAGAAAATACCTGTTCGCGTCTATCAACATAAGCTTGCAATAAGTCTCCAATGTGATCAATAAATTTCTGAAAAGCAAGTATTATTAAAATTGTACAAACATGAACTGAGAGATGTTATTAGAAATTAAAATTAGTTAATTACCATTGCATTGGAGGACAAAAGATCGTTTTCTGCTTCACGTAATGGCAAAAAGAAAGGAACAGTGTGTTCAATGACAGTCATCTTTTCAAGAAACGACTTGCTTTCGAGAACACAATGATACTGTTCGCGTGGCTCACCTAAAAAATGAAATGTGTGTTATAATTCGAGTTTACAATATAAGAAAAGAAATAAAATATGATTGTTTACCAGCAAAAAACGTATCATACTGTATGCCAATGCGTGCGCCTTCCAAGCAACAAATTACCTGTTAAAGAAGATATTTAGTTAAGAGCATAATAATAGTTTAGTTCCACTTTGCAAAAATAAAATAAAATAAAATAAAAAATACCTTGGTTCCAACTTTATATGTAATTTTGTCCTGAAACATAGACAATGGCAGCATGCGTGCATCCTCAGGTGACTGCATTGCCTTTCTGTCAGCCTCCATATGAACCTGACATCATAATAAAAACAATTTCAATACCAAACATAGCTACACATTACAGAAATTTAAATCAGAATATCTGAAGAAAATGAATAAGATTAGGAAACTGCACCACTTCTCTTATAGTTGCTAACAACCCATCATTCCACTGTTCGATGTCTAAACAAACCTCTGAGAATAAAGGCAGATAATTTCAGAATAACCAAATTTGTGACAACAAAAGATAGAAACAAAAAATGTAACTAGGTCTACCTTGAGTTTGAGAAGCACATGCAGCTTCAAATTCCCTTTCTAGACGCTCAAGAATCATTTTATCGGAATCCCTAATATTAGAAAAAGACATAAGTTATTACTACAATGAATCATTGACGTAACAAAAACAGACATTAAATGCCAGAAAACTAATATTCAGTATTTTTAAGAGTTAATACCTAGAAAGGCGCTCAGTTAGTTCCGCATGCCTTTTGAGGACACTTGCAACTGCCAAAAGAAACAACTGTGATTCTTGAAGTCATAAAAATGGTAACTAGAATACTTGATCCAAACCAAAAAAAAAAAGAATATAAGATGTACATCTGGCTCTTGTGGTGTCTAAATGTATATCATCCTCATCCATATAGTCCTGCAGTACAACCAAGAATATATCAAAAGTTAAAATGGATGTATTGTTAAACGCATCAGGTGAACAATGTAAAATGCATAATAAGTACTCAAGCAGTCAAGCTATAATAAGTTTACAAGATAAATTTTGTTTAACAGTGTTTGTTAATTCTGTAGCTCAGAAGCATTATGAGATCATGGGTTTCAGTTATGTAACTGATAAGAACCGAAAATAAGAACTTGATTACTGAAATTGAAATGGATAGTGACCCGATTCGAGATGGGTGATCTCCAGTTTACAAGGTTAACAAACCCTAATTTTAATAAACAAAAACATCGACTAACTAAACAAAACAGAAGTTCTAATATTAATATGAACAGTTAACACAAACTGAAAACTGTTCCCGCTTATTTGGTAACATGGGTTTAGGCGGGAACAGGTACGTATCAATACTACCGGCTGGGTAAAACGACTTGTCCTCAAGTCGAAACAAGGGGGATGGTTCACCAATGGATCATACGGCTAACACTTGGTTTTTTTTTCCAATGGTCGGTGACCCCAAAAGATAAGTAATTCCAAGAGCGGTGGATTTGTTTCTGAAAACCAGCTTGAGCTTTGAAACATGTAAGACCACTTATCATTTTTAGCATGAAAGACCGAGTCAACACGAAAATCGGGCGGGAGTTCCAACTGCCAGTAAGGTTGTACGAAACGACGAGAGTGTCCTGTTAAATCCATCAACCCACATATGATTTCCCTGCAAACCAAGTTGCACCTTATGGTGTCTTCATTACCTATTTGCATCCAGAATGGGTTCACCAACCAGGTAACTTCAGTTCATGAAGCTTCATTGAGGTGCACCCGATGATGTCTATGTTTCCATCTTTGCATTGGTGCTTTGGTTCGTATTCTTCTCCACACTGGAAGCATTCACCAAGTAGGTCTCGTGCTTGTTTCTTCGTATCTGAAAGAAGGGAATTATTATGTCAAGCAACAAGCCATTCTATTGGAGGTTGATAGACGATTTCCTTGTGTTTCAAAGCTTCACATAACCCTACCAAATCAGCTTCCAATGCCTCCTGAAGTGCAGTCACTGCACTTCTTTGAAACCTCAGATCTGTTTCGAATTCTGGAGCGACTCTTGTTGTCAAATGCTTCTGCGGAGCTTTGCCCCTGGCAGATTTTTTAGCAGTTTGTATGGTACGGATCATATTTCTAGGATACCAGTTCCCGACCGGCTGAGAGCGCCAGACCCTTTGAATCTGAGATTTCGGATAGGCAGTAGGCGCCAACTCTACAGCATCCAAAACACGTTCTGATCCATCGTCAGCATCATTAGAACTGTTGCTGGCAGGTTCATCATCATGCTCCTTCTCACCCATCCAAGCCTCCTTGATGTGTGCAAATATCTCCCTTTAATTGCGCCACTATGGACTCGAGTCGGGATGAGATTGTGGCTAACTGGGCAGCAATTTGATCTGGATTCAGTCTTCCTTCAGGTTGGCTTCGAGTTTGTGATGCCATCATTCCCGATTTTTAACTTGTGAAAATTGATCAGACTTGACAAAACTGGCCGGATTTCAGAATCTCAATTGAAATTCCCGATTGAGTTTCCCGGCAATGGAACCAAATGATAAGAACCGAAAATAAGAACTTGATTACTGAAATTGAAATGGATAGTGACCCGATTCGAGATGGGTGATCTCCAATTTACAAGGTTAACAAACCCTAATTTTAATAAACAAAAACATCGACTAACTAAACAAAACAGAAGTTCAAATATTAATATGAACAATTAACACAAACTGAAAACTGTTCCCGCTAATTTGGTAACATGGGTTTAGGCGGGAACAGGTACGTATCAGTAACACATGATGCAAAAATGATATAGCATGTCACTTAATAAATAACAAAATCGATAGTGGACAAAATGCTAAACGAATGTGAATGGTTACCTCTTCTCCCATTGTATCGGTGGAATCCTCTATTAAAACTTACTGCAAGCAAACAATGAAGAATTAATAAGCAAAATTGACAAGACATATAAAATGATGACATGACAGCCAGCTAGAGCTGTAAATGAACCGAACGAACATGAAGGGGGGCATGTTCATGCTCGTTCATTAACTTTAACCGAACATGAACATATATCGAACAAATTCTTTTGTTCATGTTCGTTCAATAAGAAAATGGGCATGTTCGTTCATTTACACCTTAAATGAACATGATAGAACCCAAAACTTAAACAATAAATTAAAGGATAGTTGGCCCGATTCGAGATGGGCTATTCTCCAATTAATCCAATTTGAGAAGGATTAGATCTCCATTACAAGGATTTTAACCAAGTAAATTCATAAACATAAACATTGACTTCCCTAAACCTAGAACAAATAATATAAATAAGCATCAACAGAATAATAACCGACCCTAAAAAAGCTAATAGAATAATAACCGGCCCTAATCTTCAGCATCTCATTTACTCACTTTCCCCCTTTTTCAATAACATCTTTGACCAAGATTTGGAATCTTATCAATACTTCCAGCCCAGAGACACGACTTGTCCTCAAGTCGAAAAGAAAGGAATTGTTGTGCCAATCAATAAGCCATTAAATTATAGGTTGACCCCCTTCATAGACCTGTCGTTGAACCAAAACATATTGTGGTTGATAATTGACTTTTGTGCGTTTCAAATCCGCGTTTACAATTTTGCTTGTGCAAATCTGAGTTTCAAATTTTCCGTGTGACTTTCCCCATACGAATTGAAATTTGGTGTGGGGGCTAAAGTGATGAACTTCTATGGTTTCCCTTGAGGGATTACGGGTGAACGCTAGGGTTTGATCCAAATCTTCAATCTTCGTGTTCAAGTGCAATACATCCACAACCGCTTGAACAACGAAAACCTGATTTTGAGATTCCAGATAGGGCTCTTGCACCAACTTCACCGCACCCAAAACATGCTCAGATTTGACGACGTCATCACCCGAAACATGCTCATATCCGGCAACGTCATCATTAGGACTGTCGTCAGGAGCATCCTCCTTGACCAGATCTGGCAATGGCTCTTCAGATTCATCCTGAGTTTCCATGTCACCCATCCAAGCCTTCTTGATCTCGACAATATCATCCTTCAAGGCTATGAGGGAATCTAACTTGGCTATAATGGCTGCTAATTGAGCCATGATAGCATCTTCTCTGTTGTTTAACATCATTTTCTCTTTGAAATTCCCGGCAATGGAACCAAATGATAGAACCTAAAACTTAAACAATAAATTAAAGGATAGTTGGCCCGATTCGAGATGGGCTATTCTCCGATTAATCCAATTCGAGAAGGATTAGATCTCCATTACAAGGATTTTAACCAAGTAAATTCATAAACATAAACATTGACTTCCCTAAACCTAGAACAAATAATATAAATAAGCATCAACAGAATAATAACCGACCCTAAAATTATGCTAATAGAATAATAACCGGCCCTAATCTTCAACATCTCATTTACTCACTTTCCCCCTTTTTCAATAACATCTTTGACCAAGATTTGGGATCTTATCAGAACAGTTCACAAATACAAAAGAACATAAACGAACACAAGTGAACATAATTGACCAAACATAAATGAACATAAGTTGGCATTCAAAAATACAAACTCCAGAGGATAATCATAATATTTATTTTTTTTCCAATATAAAATAACCAAGTAAATATACATACAATTTAAACGAGCAAACATAAATGAACGAACAAAACGTGTGTTCGTGTCCGTTCGCTTATTATATACACGAACTTCCTGCCAAACAGTTCATGAACATGTTCAGTCCATTTACAGGCCTACAACCAGTAGCTCAAAGTAACCTTCAGTTTAGAGTTAATGACTTGTATCAGGTAGTTGTGTATATAAGTTCTAAAACAAAAGATCATGTCGGCATAATAAACATACATATAAGACAGTTAAGTCCTGTGTTACAACTCAATGCAATTATGCATATGTAACAAAAATTACTTTTTCATAATGAATTCATGAATCCTAACTGCAAATCACAGTTCACAGTTCAAATGCTGACTATTCATCTGTATTATAAGAGTCCTGTAGTTATAAATATAAGGCTTCATAACCAGTAGCTAGATTAACCCTAATTAAAAGTTCTGGTAATATATCTGGTTAAAGTTAACATAAAGCGAAGCGTAATTAAGCTACGCATACGATCAAGTACATCCGATGAGAAATCAATGCTTTATAATTTTATAAAACACTGATACTGAGGATAACTATGAAGAATAATAAATAAACAATTAGGGAAAGATATAAGATATAGATTAGAAGACGAGTAGGGTTTGATATATTGAGAAATTAAGGATTTGAAGACTGTGATGACTTATTATTATTATTTTCGTATTTGTGTTACCGGAAAAGAGAAGGTGAGGGTACCTGGTTGTCCGATGGCGGCGAGACGCTGCTGCTCTGACGGAGATCAAAGTGACAAGTGCTGTTCAATGGTTTATTTCTCCACAGGGTATATTCGTAATTTTCTTTTTTTTTTCTTTTATTTTAAATGAATTTCTGTTAAATTCACTGTGTATGATAAAGTTGCAGGTAAACAAGCAATTAGTTGCACCACAACCACCTTTTGAATAACAAAACTGATATACTCTATAAACAAAGCTTTGGAACTTAGATGGTGAAAGATTCGTTGGACCCTAGTCAGACATTCCATAACTTACGGGGCCAAGAAACCAAATGTATCAAAATCAAAAGGAGAAACACGTGTTAATTCAGCTTTCTCGTGTTTAGAAAACACTTGTTGGTAATTAACATGTTTGGTTTCTATAATGTTGTTTATCGTATAAAAAGTTTATACCAAAGGACCTTTGTCAAGAAGTTGGATAAGGTTTTGTCTTTTTCAAATGATCCATCTTATTTCACGTTTCACATCTTTTGTAATATATAAACCTACAAATGGGGCAAGATCGATTTGAAGGTGGAATCGGGAGGACACCCTACTCCCTGACGAGTGGTAAACGAGAATCATTCCACATTTCAAGTCATTAAGGTCGAGCTCAAGCTCTGAGTTTATACCATGAATCATGACCCTGCTTTTTATCCATTTCATGATCAAAGGCTAAAATGTGATTTGACGATTTCTTTAGCTACTACTTATTCGTCTGTTCTCATTTGGAACACAACCCTAGTAGGATAATGCTAATCACAACAATACGAGCTTACTGATTATGTAACTAAGGTCCATGCACTTCGGTTGGATAAAACTAAGGTCCATGCAAAAGGAAATCAATTGGTCGGCTTGGGTTAACTCCCCGTTTTCGTGTATTGTGGCTTGAGGACTATTTTCATTTCGTGGTCCTTTTACTTTTCTTTTTCTGTTGTTTGTAACTGTTTTTCAACTTCCCGCTGGTGGCGTTTTTGCCAGTTTTAATATACTTTCAAGTTCTTGCTGAGCAAAAAAAAAAAAAAACTAATTATGTAACATTGTAACATAAGATTGAATATTTAGCGGTTCATTATAATTAGAAGTATTCATCCACATCTGGTTCATCTTAGCACATATAATGAACCTCTTGTGTGTCAAATCTACTATAGCTATAGGAATTTGATTTCCAATTACAAAGAAATAAATATGAAATTAAAAACTTATACTAACATGTAGTTTTTATCTTTGCTGAACTAGAACCCACACACCCACTTATTTTGGGATTGTGGTTCTTCGTTGTTTCTCTTGATATTTAGCAAGTGAATACCACAAACCGCCGAGTGTATTGATCACCAACCCGCTAACATTCAGAAAGTGTACTTGAACTCCTCCCAGTAAGAAAAACCCAAGTGTCTTCACCCACCAATCATAAGTCACATTAGGGACACTCATAAATAATCGAAAATTAGAAGTGGCAATCTCAGACAAATTTACTTAATAAAAACTAGCATAAAAGTCACGCAAAATGTATTTTTAATGTATAAAGCGTTCTACTTATAAAAGAGTTTAAAATGTTGAATAAGAAGTGTTTCAGGTCAACTCTGACCCGACCCGTTTTGATATTGAACCAAATCGCCCATTTTGCCACCTCTAATCATAACTAATAAACCAATGAATAAAACCATGGAAACTTACAGTAGATCCAACGCCTTTGAGGACTCCAACAATGGTTGTAGTAAGGGCAGAATTGACAATTGTACATAGAAACATGGTATAGTTCAAGATTATTCCCATCACCAATGAAAGAACAAACATCACAAAAAAGTATATCGAAGTACTCTGTTTAACACAACAAAATTGTGTGAGCATTCAAGAAAATGACTTAGAAAATATAAAGAAAGTGCTTTTTAATGTATTCATTAAATACAAGACTTGTAATCATTACCTTTGCATATAATAATGAGAGTGAAGTTGGGAATTCACCAGTAACTATTATGAGAAATAACAGAAATGGCAAGGATAATAAGCTGTTGTAGAACATGATTTCAATAGAAGTAAGCCCGTCTTCTGCACCCGATCTTTCCACCAAAACAAGGTACATTGTCTGCATGCAACATCTAAATGTCATTCCTATTATAGATAAACATCAACAGTTTCTGATACGGGTCGGGTTGAATTGTAACACCTTTTGTCCATTATTTGTAAAATTCATTTGCAAATATGAATATAATCAGTGAGGTAAATAGGATTGCGCAATGAAAATACACTTTGGACACTTTCAACCCGTTTGACCAATTCAACACTTTTCCTTTTTGACTATTCTGATTTGACCCATAATCGACACACGCACCTGGAAGAAGACAGATATAAGAGCCATCATATATCCAAGTAAGTCGAATGAAAAATCTCCTAGTGCAGCAATCATTACACCCGCAGCAGTTAATGATACAGAAAGAATCACCTGAAAACCAACATAACTGTTAGAATGAAACTGCAATGAAGTTATATGATAACATACACGTTATGGAATGTGATAAATCACCTGTTTTGAGTGCTTTCCCTTCTTATAAAAAAGGCCAGCTATTAACACAGCCAGAGGAGTTAACCGTTTTATAGCAATGTACATTGGAATATTGACTCCTTTCAAACTTGCTAAAGCAAACGCCACATTTCCATTATAAAAGAGCGAAACAAGAACCAGTTTTTTTGCAGTGTCAACATTTAATGCTTTGGCTTTTGTCCATCCCATTACTCTTCCAGAATGTATAAGCAACGCAGTCGCCAATTGCTGCAACATTACCAAAAGAAACATATATAAACACTCATAAACAACAAATGACAAAGTTAACAAAAACTGTTATAATGTATTACCTGTAAGGTAAGGAGAGTCATTGAATACGCATACTCCATGACAACTGCTTTGTTTATGAAAACCATTGCCATTGACGCAATTCCATATGATAATGCAGCAAATAAACTACATTGTGGATTAGCATAACACATCCAACAAACAATTAGTAAATATTCATCCTAACATAGCAGTTAAATTAGCAAATGATCTACGAACAGGTAAACTGACCATTGTGCCCTTTTCATAAGTTACACTTTAGCCCCTTTACTATTTTACTCTTTTAAAATTTACAGTTTAACCTATGATGGTTGTTATTATTACTATTATTGTTATTAGCTTCAATAATAACCAAATAATAACAATAATAGTAATAGTAACAATAATAATAATTAATATAATAATAACGTTGTGTGTTGTGGAGGGACCATCCAGCCATGTGGACATAATGGCGCCCTCCACACCGCGCCAGACTATTCATCAAGTGGCGACATGGGGCTAGGCCCCACCCCCATAACAGTGCCACTTTCCTCTTCTTTCTTTTTTTTATGGAATTCACACCACAACCAGTCACAAATTATTATTCTTTTTTTGTTTTTCCTTTTCATTTCAAATGTTTTTAATTATTATTTAAACGAGGATAGTGAGCTAGTTAACCTACAGCGCTTAAATTAACGAGATGGCTAGCTGTCTAGTGGCAGTGACTTAGCGTGATAACTAGCTGTTTCTAGCTATTATTCAATAACACACAGCCTTAGGCTAAAACATGTCATTCATCATAAGCAAATCTACAAAGACCAACTGCATACATTGTATATTACCATACTCCTAAACACAACATTGAATCAAGAAATGAAGTGTGCCAATGCTAGTGCTACTACTACAAAGTACAAACAGATCTGGTCTGGCAATTTTATTCAATTCCAACAGCTAAATTTGCAAATAATTAAAAATGATGAAGAGGTAGCTGACCTAAGATACGGAGTCGTTGTATCTCTGTCCATGATGTGGCTATTAATTACGATGAAAAGATAGATTGATAATACAGCGGCAATTTCAGCAAAATCGGAAGGATAATGAAAAGGGTTTTGTGTTTGTTAGCACTGCTGCATTAGGTTTAATAATAATAATAATAATAATAATAATAATAATAATAATAATAATAGCAGGATGAATTGAAGAAGATGGATCTTGGTACACAGTCAAGCAACTGGTTACTTGTTCATGGGCTTGAGCGTGTGGAGTGAGTTTTGGGGTAGATTAGATAAGCATAGTGTAGGGGTATGGTAGTAAAACCCGGTTCTACGCCCTAAATCTATTATGTTTGGCTTATTTTATTACATGGACTAATACAATGTTATTGGGCTGAGGGGGTTTTGTGGAGGTAACCCTAACTGGGCTAGGCCCATTAGGGTACCATGATGGTGGCCATGAGACTCTCTATATAAGGAGGTCTCCACCTCCTTATTCAGGGGCGATGCTCAATAAGAGCCACCACCACTTTTTTGTGTCTGTAAACAAGAGGTCCTCAGGATTTCTTAGCAGTCACCTCCACACTCCCAAAAAGCCATCGCAGGTCACCAGCAGCTGATGAAGAAGATCAAGACGTGGTTCGTTCATCTCGAAAATCCGTGGAAACATCGTCATGGATCAGGTCAGATTCATTTCGTGTTTCGACACATAGTATTTGGGATCTGGGAAGTAGAGTGTAAAAGGTTAAATTTTTGTAGATTAACTTAATAACTAGTAAGTAAAATTTATTTACTGTATGATATAATTGATGCAGGCACTTGTTGTAGACTTGTAGCAACTGGAAATGGAAAGAAAATATAAGTGTCCAAAAGGATTTACTTTGATTGTTGAATACTATAAAAACGAATATTGGTTCCGATATTGATTATAACTATAAAACCTGGTAAATTTAACAAAGATAAATTTGTATAAAATCATTCGGATTCGAGTTCCGAATATTTGAAGTTGATCCTTAACTACATCAAACAACCAGGTTTAGCAAGATGTGAACTTATGAACTTTCAATCGAACATTATAGTCAGAACTTTATGAAGCAATATGCGTTAAATAAGGTATGAAGAGATTGTGATTGATGTGTTAAATTTGAAGAGAACTTTTATCGAAGTTTAAATAAAAATAAGCACGTTGCAACGATATATTCAGAATGGTATAAAGAATTATATTATAATATTGGAATAATGAAAAGGTGAACAATGTAACTTTATATACATATTAAAAGCCTATATTGTTAGGCAGCTTTGATGACATATACGTTTATGCTTCGATCACTTATACATTACTATTCACAACTTGTTTTAAATAAATTTTATATTAATACATTACGTCACAACTTTTCACCTCTCTCTCTCTCTCTCTTAACACATGCGCTATTCTTGAGATTTCCAAAACGTGCCACACTCTTTAGCTAAGAGGTTTGTTTTACTTTGTCGTGTTAGACTTATTTAGTTTATGTGGCTAGTAAGTTGATTGTGTACCTTACTACCTTATAGGTTTGTGTCAACACTTAGACTATGCGTAGTCAAAACTCTTCAACGTTGGGCGTTTTGCGACACGTGTCAGTCCAATTAACATTGTAGAGTTTTGTAAAAAGTGGTGTAGTGGTAAAAAGCATACAATTCTCATGCAAATATGCAATCATTACTCCCCTCTCTCACAAACGCCTTTGTTTGCCAATACTTGTTGAGAGAGAGAAAATGGGGGGTGCATGGCGTTTTGAACCAAAACGCCAGCCAAAACTCCCCATTACGGATGGCCTCACAACCCTCTGCTAAGTAATTTTAACTTTAACTTTCAAAAGAGCAAAACATGCACTCCCTCAAAATCAGAAAATAAACGTCTTTTATTAAACTTTTCATTTTCTTAAGGCATAATATCTTCATAAAAAAAAACTTTGAGATGTTACAAAACTCAACAGACTAGTACAATAATAGCATGAAGAGTTGGCATATCAAAAACTTGGGATGCTACAAAAACTCAATAGACTACTATAATGATAGTAATAGAAGAGATGGATGTAAATGCTCTTACATAGATGATACAAGATTTCATTTGGTTTATTTCATTGGCCAAATTGGATCAGAGTAAATAGAAATGAATTGTAATATTCTACTTTCGGTTATATTAATAAAATAAACTTCGTTTATTTTATAGTGGGTCGTTATCGGTTTAGATAAATAGAATATGAGTTGGGCTAGTGTTGGGTAAATGAATATGGGTTATGGACTTGAGGTATGAAAGAAGAAGGAAAGACCATGGGCTTAAGCCCATGACCCCTAAATATAAATACCATTAATCATCACTTAATTCCTCTTTCTACACATATTCCATACACCAACCAAAATGCACACTTAAGATCTCTCTCTAGTTCTTCCCTTTTCTCTAGCCGAAACCAAAAAGGAAACCGAGCACCGACCCGAGGTAATGATAGTTTAATATTGTATGAGCTTAACCCGTTAGATATAGTCACGAAACGACGAGCCGACACCGTTAAACCGTTTAAGTCACGAGATCCGGGTGGAATCGGGTATAAACCGAACCTATGATGAGCTTAGGGGTCACCCTAGCTCAGATCTGGATCGAACGGGACGAAAAACGGTGAAAAACGAGTTAAAACCCATTTTTCCGACGTGTTCGCGGTTTTCCGGCGGCTTTCCGGCAATGGTGGCGCCGGAAAAGTTAATACGAGGTTAGGGGTGTCAGGGAATGTTCTGACATTCCCTGACCTAGCCCTAGTTCGCTAGGGAGTAATTGACGAATTAGAAGCAATTCGCTACCTGATTCGCTAAGGAAAGAATAACGAACTAGCCTTAGTTCGCGTCCAGACTCGTTAAGGAAAAGATAACGAATTAACCTCTGATTCGTTATAGCCATTCGTCAAGGAGATAACGAATTAGAAGGTCCAATTCGTTACCTGGACTGATTCGCTATGTGGACTGGTTCGTTATATGGACTGATTCGTTAAAGGACCAGTCCGTTAGAGGGTTCAATTCGCTACAATGACCAGTTCGCTAAGATAAGCCAATCTGTTATGAACCAGTAACGAATTAGAAGTTTAATGGAATGACAAGAACAGTCCCTAGACTTAGAAAAGAATGGGTTAATTGCAAAGAAGTCCTCAAACTTTTTAAGTTAGTTAATTAAATAATGATTCAAATTTCTAATGAAAAATGTGCTACGACAGTTAATGGAAATAAAATTTTTCCAAGCTGACATGGCAGCTCGACCCCAGCCAGGGGCTCTGCCCCTTGGACCCTGCTAGGGGCTGCCGCCCCTAGACCCCGCTGCCAGGGGCGCTGCCCCCAGACCCCCGTCCGTTGAGGGTTATAATTAGAATAGAAACGTGATATGAGATTGAATAGTTAATTGATACATGTAAATATTATACAGTTAGCCGTGCACAGCTTAAGAAAGGAATTACCATTAACGGTGAACGTGACCGACTTCAGGTGTTTCTAGCCGCATTCCTTGTTATGTTTTCGGGGCTGTGTGCATACTCGATGTGATTAGTTAATACACTTATCCTAAGTGATAAGTGTATGCCATATATGTATTATGTGAAACGTATGAATGGTTTCTTGTCGATACATGAACGATCTTCAGAATTGCATGTATTACCAAGAAATGGTTGATGTTATACGTATGTTGTAAGATGAAGAATGAATAATGTATGTATGGAACTTACGATTATGTATATAGAAAAGTATGTTATAAAGGTAAGGAAGAAAGGGCACCGGACCCTAATAATATCCGAGGATGAAGGGCACCGGACCCTAATAATATCCGAGGATGGAGGGCACCGGACCCTAATAATATCCGAGGATGGAGGGCACCGGACCCTAATAATATCCGAGGATGGAGGGCACCGGACCCTAATAATATCCGAGGATGGAGGGCACCGGACCCTAATAATATCCGAGGATGGAGGGCACCGGACCCTAATAATATCCGAGGTATGTAGGGCGAATGCTCTTTATAACGTAAGGTTAGATATGTATGTGTATGAAAGATTGATGAACAGGTTAAGTATGTAATGCGTACCTACGGGCACGTGTATGTGTATGTAAAGTAAGTTATGTGATTAACTAGAACTCACTCAGCGTAGATGACTTTTAGTATGCACGCAGGCAAATAGGTTGAGGCAGCTAGCATGATTGAAGATACATGGCATGGAATCGAAGATACTGGCATCTCGAAGAAATGTTGTGATGTTTTAAAGACTATGTTTTATGTTTAAATAAATTTGAATGCTTGTTAAGACAAGATTTGACAGTTTTGTAATATGTTATGGTTGAAGTTTTATTCCGCGTAAAGTTTTAATTAACTCTGATATTTAGAACTGTGTTTATGAGTAAATCCAACACCAAAGTAGGGCTACCGGTAACGGGGCCTTACATGAATGTTTTGGTTTATACAAGGCGTGTAATAATGAAATTAATGCTAGAAACTGGAATGAAATAGGAGACATGTTTGTACCGAGATACTAGAGTTTTCAATAAATGTTTCGGTTCGAGTCCCACGGATGGCGTTAATGATGAAACATCAAGTATAACCTGATAAGGTTAGATCTAACACTTCGTCCAGGGGTTAGTTTTTAAGATTAAACCTGATAAGCTTAATCTATCGCCTAACCCATCATCTCCACATAAGTAAGAATCAATTCTAGCGAACCGTACACCTGCAAAACCAAACACTGTGAGCTCGTTACGAGAAGGGGAATATGGGGGTCTTCTCGTAACCACCCTACAACGTGAGAATCAATATGGTAAGTGGTCGAAATATATTTAAAGGAGCGAGAGAGCTTAGAAGTTGGTATCCTACCGTTACACTATCATCTGTATTTATAGCCGAACGGGGAGAAGGTTATGTAACACCACGGAAATTTCGAGCCAAAAATGTCAAAATTCCAAAGTCTAAGGATCAATTCTGTCAATTTCCAAACTCCAGGGTCTAAAATATAAATTCTGTTTTCCTGACCCATCGCGATACGCGATGGATCAGAAAAGAGATCCATCGCGTGCCGCGATGGGTTGTCTGACACAACGTGACACGTGTGCCACGTAACGCACGGTGGCACAGTGTGTCGCCACGTGTCACCACGTGGCAACGCGTCTGCCACGAGCTGCCACATGTCGCCACGCGGCGTAACGCTTGCCACGTGGCAGGCCTACTGTGTGACTCACCTGGCCTATCCATCGCGTACCGCGACGGGCTTCCAAAAATCGCCTATAAATAGTAGCCATGGGTTGTTCATTTGACACATCAAACCACAACTCTCATCTCTCTCTACAATACCCACATTCTCTCTAAGATTCCTCGTAAAACGTGCCACGACAAACATCGATTTCCGCACCCAAAATACCAACATACCTCGATATTTGTGCCACTCCCCGACAAGTTTCGAACAAGAAGGTGGTGCCGTCCCGACGATCATCTCGAAGTACGTGCCGTGAAGTATTGATGTCTCGATTTGCGTGCCCAAGTGGAGTATTGATTAAGGAAGGTTGATAAAGAAAATAGCATTGAAGTGCTACTCGAGTGTGTAGGGTTTATTAAGCCAAGAAAAGGTAGGCTTAATGCCCGAATAAAATAATAATAAAATATTATAAAGGCTTAATGCCCTAAGTTGAAATTATACTCGATGTCTCAAAGATAAAAAGAAATACATATATATAACAAAGAAAAGAAAAGAAAGAAAAATAAATGTATTTATATATATATGTTTGTATATATAATTCTTTGTTATAAAATATTATTTAAGTATAATGAGTATTCTTAAATAATAAAGAAAAGAATACGTTTTTTAAAGAAGAAGAAACGTAGGGTTTTTATAAATAAACTGAAGGATTTATAATAATACTTTTTAACTAAAGGTTTTAAAGTAAAAGAAAATTTGAACAAAAGGTTCATCGAGATAAGCAAGACTAAAGGTCTTAAGCCGGATCGTATATCCGACTAACAAATGTTATACTCGTACTATAGGTGCGAGATAGCAAGGGAAAGACCCAAGGACGGTGTTTGAAGCCGATCCCAAAACAAAAGGTGAATAAGTCCCACTTTTACAAACTTGTTTTCAAACGAGTCAACTTGTTATGTGAAAAACTTTACATGAGACTAAGTGTCTCTAAACTCATTAAGAATAAGAGCATAAGCCTAGCCCTCAGGTTGTAGTATACATTTGTCTGGATCCTTACATATGTGGTAAAATGTGGTGGGCACATCGCACCACGCTTGGTCACGACCTCCAGCCACGATGGGCCGGACCTAAGTACGTTCGAGTAAGACTGACCATGTGTATATTTATGGTACCTAAGTTATGTCGAAACGCTGCGGTGTTTTGCTGGGGTGACCTAGTGTAGAGACTCGAGTTTATAATGATATTGTTAACTTGATTATTCCTAAGCCAAGATGGGCCGAGACTTACGTGGTTTCGAGGGGTGATTAAGTAAAGAAAATATTTTTAGTGTCAGCATATTCACCAGCATTCGTTGCTGATGTATTTTCTAATATTTTGCAGGTAACCAAGATTAGAGCTTGAAGGACGAAGGGCTCAAGAATCCGATGGCTCAGATATTTTGTTTAAATAGTAAATGTTTTGTTAAACTTATGAACAAGTAAACTTAAATGGGACTTTTGTCTCGTCTTTTGTATTGTAAATACTATAATCTAAATCCACATGTTTTAATAAGACTTCCGATTAATCCGCTACTCTGACTTATTTACAAATGTGGTACCAACTATTGATCACACTCCTAGGCCTAAGATGGGGGTGTGACAGGTTAGCTGTCCGACTCAATGGAAGCTTCTCCCATCATGGTTGAGCATGACGCATGACGGTCTGTCCTGATTGGTTGGACAGCCTGGCCAATGGTATTCTTCCTTTTGATGCAGGTACGACGTTAGCCCATTTTCATTGGTCCATCGTGCATCCATGTAAAGCTGGTCTTTCTTTTGGTGCGAGTACAACGTTGGCCAATTCTCATTGGTCCATCGTGCGCCCATATGGAAATTGGTACTACGCAATGGTACTCTACAACGTGTCCTACCTTTCTCATGCACTTCCGTTGTTCTTTCCTGCTTATATTGTCATGTGGTTATTTTCCTCGATGGTGTGTGACCTTCTCGCGGAAGATATCCTTTCCGCGGATTAACCATGTTATCTTCAGGGGCGGATCTACGGTTGAAACGGGTGGTTCCTCGGAACCACTCGAGTTTTGAAATAATAGTGTATTTATATATAGTAAATAATAAAGGAACCACCCTATAAATTAGAAAGGAACCATCTTAGAAATATATTAAGTGCTTGTCCAGCTGGTAAGATGTTGGTTTTGTAACACGGAGGTAGCAGGTTCGATTCCCGTTTTTATATTTATTTTACTAACTTACCATGATTGATGTTAGGGTTTTTTTTATAACAAACACAAGCGCACCAGACACCAGACCAGTCCAGAAACAGCGCCTCTCTCCGCCCCTGACCACTTCAGCCCCTCACCACCGTCACCGCCTGCGCCGGAAGCCTCACTCAGTCACTCTCGTTGCCCTGCACAGCTGCACTCCATCAACCACTCGTCAGCCACTCAGGCACTCAGCCCCTGACCAATGTCGTCCCCGTCCTCTATCGGCCACTCAGCCCGTCTTTGATCCCCGAGATCCGTTCTCTTGCCACTGCCTACTCTTACTCGAAGTCTCGAATCCTCCCACTTTGAAGGTAATAATTCATTGTTAAATGTTAATTATTCTTAATTGTTAGTGTTAAATACTTAATTGTTAAGTTATTTGTTAATATTTATTAAATTTAGTTTTAGTTTGTTAGATTATTGGTTTTAATTTGTTAGTTTTTGTTAGTTTCTTAGTTTTAAATTTGTTAGTTTGTAATTGTTGATTTGTAGGTATTCTGAATATGAAGAGATATTATGTAGGTTCCCAGCAGGATCTACACGGAATATCTCGTTCTACGTAGGTGCGGAATCCCTACGTAAGACGTTACGAGCGTAGAAGACGATATACGTTAACACGATCGAACACACGTTACAATAAGCAAAGACACGTTGTATATTGCAACTGGAAACACGTGATATCAATCACTGATTACAGGACCTCGTACAATAATGACTCGACCACTTACAAACTCAGCCGTAACCTAATCCTTATAAACACGACAACTTCGCCTGGCATGTTCAGGCGAAGTTGTCACTAACTTCGCTTATCTAACAAGTTCGCCTATATCAGCGAACTTGTTAGCTAACTTCGCTTAACACAAAATACAAATCCAAACAACTCGATTACAGACACTATATACTAAACTAGTGACATCATGTACCAACAGACTCCCCCTTGGCAGTAGCTTCAATCTTTATCTTCAACCACGTGTCTTGTAATCTTCAACAATCTTGTATCTTCATCTTTAAGCATGAACTCCTTCACGTACACAAACTGATACAATTCTTTGATATTTCTTCACTTCGTCTTTCCAAGCAGAAATATAAAATATCTTCTTCTCATTCAGCACCTGCAGATCAGCTTGCGACAAGTTCACTAGATGCATCGGATCATAGACTCTCAGCAGCTCTTGTTCATCTTCGTCCTCCATTACTGCTTCAGCTGTTTCACAATCTACATACCACCACTTCAGATCCTTCAGCACATCCTTGGGCATTTATTTCATCGACACTTCTTTTAAACACCGGATCGGCTTATACTTCATAATCATCCAAGGCTTGCCATTTGCTCTCATCCCTCTATCTTTGTCTTCAATGAGTTTTCCCTTTTGTGGTTTTAACAGCTCGAACTTCTTCTCTTTTATACTTTTCTTCCAAACAATCTTCCCAATGACTCTAGCCATGTTATCATCACTTCTGTTTATTAACCCCAATCTGGCTAAGTCTTTCACTTCACATTCTGGCAATGTATTCAATGATCTCAACAATCTTTTGAAGTACTGAACGCCATCATATCTTTTAATTACAAAGAGCCTCAACTGCTCATCATATATCCAGCATATAATCCCCTTTCTCGATTCAGCATAGCCTCTAATGTTGTAACTCTTCTTAAACATAGTAGGGACCGCCGGTTTCTTCGTTTTTACGAACCATTGAGCATAGCCTTCTTTCCATCTTGGCTGCTCTTCCCATTCCGTCTCATCATTTCCAATCTCTTGACTCATATCTGCCTTATCGACTTCTGGAATCTCATGCTCCACATTCTCCTCTACTATCTCTCCCTCTTCTATATCATTTTCAATAACAATCTCTGCACCAATCTTCTCTATCTCATCCACCGGTAATACATCATCATCACCTACAAATTCATCATCCATCTCCTCAACGTCCACTACCACCACATCATCACCACCCGCTGCACTTGTCGACTCCCCCTGAGTTGTGGAAGTCCCAAGAGCTTGATCAGTTCTTGGCAACTCTCCACCTGCACCTTTCGATGCATTGGGATCATCGTCTCTATCATTTCGCTTCTTAGTCCTCAGCTCATCGCCTTTACAGCTCGTCTCCCCCTGAGATGCCAAGAACTCCTTCAAAGCATCTATGATTTTGCCATGTTCTACCAACAGGGACGACTGTATCTGATTCTCTGCAACGAGGCGTTGAATAGCATGGGTCTGGATAAGATTCACCCTTGATTATTCTGCCACGACCCGTTCAAGTGCTGCTATTCGTTCAGAGTCTGATAAGGTTGCATCGAAATCAAACCTCAGATGTGATATATCTTGAGTGTACCGAGGAGGGATTTCCAATGTAACCGGGACCTCAGAAGTAGGCATAGACGTAACCGCAGGTGGTATCGTCACCGATAACCCTGCAGTGGCCACAACCGTCGACTCAATAAATCGTGCCACGACCTCCGTTGGAGTAAGAGTTGGAGGTGGCAACGATACAATCTCCGGAGCCGATAGTTGGAATGTAGTGGGTGGGAGGCCAAAGGCAGATGAGGTAGCCACCATGGGAACGTCCGTGGCGCTTGGCCTTGTAACTTGTAATGATGAGGGAACAATAGTCATACCGGCCAGTGCGGGTGGGGTGAAACGTACCACCCTTGAGCTCTCACCGGCTCCCGAACCTGCACCTGCCCGTTCCCTTCTTGATCTCCGAATCAACTGATGAACTTCTTCTTCATAATCTGACTCGCTGTCATCATCAGTTCTCTTTCTTTTCCCTTGAACCCGTTCTTGGTTAACTAGAATTCGTCTCGCTTCAGCCAACTCATCATCAGAATCAGAATCAGCCACCGTTGTAGCTGTCCTAGTCACATTCACACTTGAAACTTGTACATTTTCCTCTGGATCCACCCGATCCATATCAAAGAAGCCTTGACCGCCAAACGCAGCGTCAAGGTCTACATTCTCCTCCGGTGACACAACAGGAGCAGTAGGTATAGCTTGAGGTGCTCCTGCCTGTTGTGGTGCAGGGTCCCGAAACTCGTCCCCACGAGCTGGCACATACTCCGGGTTGATCAAGTACCCAAAAAGTGGAGTATGTCGAGGACGGAGCTCAGGTTTGCTCCTCGCACTGGAAGATCTGCATTGGGCGAAGATCCGTTTGCTCACACTTTCCACGTATCTAATTGGGCGACGCTGAGGTAGCATTGGAGCCACATGATTCAAGATCATCTGAATGAATCTTGGATACATAATAAATCTCTCACGCGCCACCGCTCTTCTCTGTCGATCTATCTCGTAGAAGACCATCTGACTAAAGCTGTAACGCTTATTATAAGTCAGAGCAGTCATCGCTGACTGCATGGTCGCGCCCATGCCATCAGTGCCCGCCTTTCTCCCTGACATGCACACGATCATGACATGCATGAGAAAGCGCCACTGATCTAGTAAGAACCCCTTCCTTCTCTGAGTATCTCCCAAGGGACCAGAGTATCCCATCCTCATAAATGCACCATCATGGAATGGAGCGACGAAATCTGTCGGATCATCTCTTGTCTCATCTCCAAACCGTAAAGCCGCCCGGATCTGTTCAGATGAGAACTGAACAATCTGATTGTTGACTGTTGCTCGCATCACCAGGGGCTCGACTCGAAAGTCATATTCCACGGTCTGCCAAAAATCCTCAATGTTTGGCAAGGATATCGGCAGAGTTGTGGTAATCGCGTGGAATATACGCGAGCGTAAAAGAAACGTGATGATTTCGCGGAAATCATCAACTCCGCTCGCCTCCGGGTCTAATGTTATGTACATGTTATGACCCGGGAAGAACTGTCTTTGGTTGTCTCCTCCATCATCACCGCCTGCTCCAGCTACAGCAGCCATATCTGCATCAAACAGACTAAGTTAGATAAACGTCAAAGCAAATCACAAATTCGCCTGTTACCATGAGCGAAGTTGTGATCTGTTCTGTATAGGCGAAGTTAGAGGTGGGGCGAAGTTGGGAACAACTTCGCTTCAACTTGAACTTCGCCGGATAACAGTTAAGTAAAAGGGGCCAGGCGAAGTTAATGATAACTTCGCCTAACCACAACATCGCCTAATGTACTGTAACCTAATTAAATATCAGGCGAAGTTGAACCTCAGGCGAAGTTACGGATAACTTCGCCTAAACTGTAACTTCGCCGAATATGAAACGGTGACAGATTAGACTGTTCAATCGACGTGATTTGGACAAATTGGAGAATGTTCGGTGATAAACACATGATATTATGAAGATCTAGACGATTCAGTTGATTACTACGACGTGAAAGTAAGTTTGAAAATCTGTTATTGAAGGTTCGGAAAAACGAGGTCGTGAATCGGGTCGAAACGACCTTTGATTAACGTTAAAGATGGCGATAATATGACACTACAGCCCTACACACCTTTAATTCACGGATTAGAACTGAAAAGAAAACACAGATGAGTAGATCGATAAGTTCGCTTAGGGTTTTTGAAGATAAGTTCGCCGGTTTGAAAATAATGAACTGTTTGACTATTAAAATCCTTTATATAGGGTCAAAATTATAAAGGCGAAGTTATGGATAACTTCGCCTATTGTAGGCGAAGTTAGGGATAACTTCGCTGATATTAAAATTTTCAAAACTAACCCCATACTTTGAACAATTTGCAATTAAGTTATAAAACATCCTTTAAAGCGTTAAATGCTACGATCAAGACCAAGTAACCAGGTATAAAATCATACAACTACATAAGTAGAGAAAAAAAAACTTTTAAAAATTAAAGTACACGGGATCAAATTTCAGTCTCGACAGGGACTACCATGTTTTAGAAAAGATCCGAACAGGAATCATACTAATTACGTGACTGTCACACAGATCCGTGTTTAGCTGTATTATGACATAAAGAAACAGGTTGTAAGCAGGTAAATGACTTAGAATGGTTTTCATCGTTTCTGTGATACGGGTTAGGTTCAATTAAGCTCAAAACTTAAGTGGGCAACAACTCAGAGAGTATGATGCCTCCTATCTATTCTCAAAGCGTATTTGGCTTTCCCCAAGTCACCCCGAGTTGACCTCGACCCGTAGTGTCTGATTAAATAGTAATTACTCTTCGATCTTCAGACTCTTCTTCCCGTTCCCATTCTAACATCTTGATTGAGAAGTCTTAACATTATCTAGCGTATCAACCTTTTCGAGCACAATCAGTTTCTTCTCAGCACAATCCCGTATAAAATGATGACGGATGTCAATATGTTTAGTTTTACTGTGTTTTACGGGATTGTTAGTTACTGAGATAGCAGCAGTGTTATCAATGCAAATAGGAGTATGAGTGAAATTCAGACCATAATCGCGCAATTGCTGTTGAATCCAAAGAACCTGGGAGCAGCAGTTGGATGCTGCCATGTATTCTGCTTCACAGATTGAAATGGCGACTGAGGTCTGCTTCTTGCACTGCCATGACACTAATCTGCCTCCAAGAAACTGACATCCACCTGTTGTTGACTTCCGACTCTGATTGCACCCTCCATAATCAGAATCCGTGTAGGCAACCAACTCCAAGTCTCCTCCTCTCGTGTACCACAATCCCAGCTTAGGTTTGCCTTTGAGATAGCGCAATATTCTCTTCGCACCATTCAAGTGAGATTCCTTTGGGTTTGCCTAAAAGCGTGCACAAAGACAAACAGCAAACATAATATCAGGTCTAGAAGCAGTTAAGTACATTAAAGAACCTATTATTGCCCGATATTGGGTTGGGTCCACGTCTGCATCGTTGTCTGAATCAGCACCCAATTTATGGTTGACGCAGACTGGAGTATCAAATGGAGTGCTGTCCTCCATCTTGAAGCGTTTGAGAACATCATGGACATACTTAGTCTGATGAATGAACATCCCATCTTTCTTCTGATCAACCTGCAGACCTAAAAAGAAAGTTAGTTCACCCATAGCACTCATTTCAAATCTCTTTTTCATGACGACCTCAAACTCCTGACACATGGCGACTTTTGATGCAGCAAAGATGATGTCGTCCACGTAGACTTGCACCAGAAGAAAGTCGCTTCCTTTTCTCTTGAAGAACAGAGTGCTATCAATCTTTCCCCTTTCAAACTCATTTTCAAGCAAGTAGTCGGATAGTGTTGAGTACCAGGCACGAGGAGCCTGATGTAGCCCATACAGTGCTTTACTTAGCTTGTATACGTGATCAGGAAAGTCTGGGTCAGGAAAACCCGGAGGTTTCTCAACGTACACAACTTCATCGACTTTGCCGTTAAGGAACGCACTCTTCACGTCTAACTGAAAAACCTTCATCTCCTTATGTGCAGCAAATGCCAAAAACAAACGAATGGCTTCCAATCTTGCTACAGGAGCAAACACCTCATTGTAATCGATCCCCTCTTGCTGATTAAAACCTTTTACAACCAGCCTCGCCTTGTTCCTGATAATAATCCGTTTCTCATCTCTCTTGCATTTGAAAACCCATTTTGTGCCAATCGCATGCACATTCTTCGGTTTTGCAACCAAGTTCCATACCTCCATCTTTTTGAACTGGGCTAATTCTTCTTGCATGGCTTCGACCCACGAGCTGTCCTTGAGAGCCATTTGATAGTTCTTTGGTTCAATCTGGCTGATGAAGCAGGTGTACAAGCATTCGTTTATGATTCCTGTATCTTTAATGCTTGTGTAAACACAGGTGTGCTCATTCAAGCTTTGTCTTGTTTGTACACCGTCGGACAGATCACCTATCACATTCTCCAAAGGGTGATTTTTGTGAACTCTCGTAGTCGGAACCGCACTAACTTGCAGATTGTCTTCCAGGTTCGAAGGTAGCTCATCAATGGGTGATTGTTGTTGAGAGTGAAAAGGATTGAATAATTCCTCTTCAGTAGAGGCAGCAGGGGTATCGACAGCATTTGACAAGGAAGGCTGACATTCATCGTACAGCGGTCTTTGCACAACATTGTCTTCCTCATCGTAAAGCATCTTCGAAGCTATTCTTTCATTTACTTCTGCACAATCCAAGTAAGGCATGTTAAAAGATTTAAAAAGTCTATCATAGTCGAAAACCCCAGCGGGTCCCGTGCTTGGTTTTGGTGATTTGTAACTTGTGATATCAGTGTTACAGACCACCTCAACCTTGCTGGTCGATGTATTAAAGACTCGTCTGTTGGGAGTCCCAACAACGTATCCGACCAAAATTCCTTCGTCGGCTACTTCACCAAATTTAGAATTTGTCTTTAATATCGAACACGGGGACCCGAATGGTTCAAGACCACTCAAGTTGGGCTTTCTCCCATGCATAAGTTCATAACATGTTTTATTCAGTCTTTTAACAATTAACACTCTATTAAGGATATAACAGGCTGTTGCAACAGCTTTAGCCCAGAACACCACAGGAAGTTTCGAATCAGCCAGCATGGTTCTGGCTCCTTCAATTAACGTTCTGTTCTTCCTCTCAGCCACTCCATTTTGTTGCGGAGTATACGGAGCGCTGCACTGATGTTCTATTCCTTTCTGTAAGCAGAAGAGCTCCATCTGATAGTTCTTGAACTCAGTCCCATTGTCACTCCTGATGTATTTAACTCTTTTTCCCATAATATTCTCAACCTTGGTAATCAAATTTATTACCATCTGAACAGTTTCATCCTTTGACTTCCGGAAATATACCCAAGAGTATCGAGAGAAATCATCAGTGATCACCAGCAGTAAGATGTTCAACCTAGGCTTTTTGCATTCACGGGACCAAAGAGATCCATGTGAAGTAAGTCTAGGGTACTGACTATTGAATTAACCTTCTTGGTGTGATGGGATTTCTTGTGTTGCTTTCCCTTTTTGCACGATAAGCATTGGTCTTCAAAGTTGAAATTCTTCAAGGGAACACCCAGCACAAGCCCATTCTTGACAATGTAGTTCATTTTCCGAAGATGAATATGCCCCATTCTCCTATACCATAATTCGGACTCCGATTCAGTTGCTTTTGACAGAAGACAAGATTCTTCTGTTGCCATCTTAGTCGACCTCATGTCCATAATATACGTATTCTTTTCTCTTGGAGCCTTCATAACAATCCAATCCTCTGGTATCTTGAAACCAGGATATAGCACGATCGCTTCATTCTTGGTAAAGTGCACGGTGTAATCTTTGTCACAGATCTGCGATACACTCAGCAGATTATGCTTCAGTTCTTCAACGAAATTTACTTTCTCTAACGTCATCTTTCCGTTAGTCACCATCCCAATTCCTGTGATCCTTCCACCGCTCTCTCCAGCAAAACTCACTCTTCCTCCCTGAACAGGTTTCCATTCGTGTAACAAACTCTTGTTACCCGTCATGTGCCGGGAACAGCCGCTATCCACAACCCATAGATTGTTTGCAGCCCTGTTCAACTGTTCCTGCACGATTAAAGCAGATGATTAAAATCTGGGGACCCAAGACCTATTGGTCTTGGGTCGATACATCCCGTACTTTGGCTGTCCAAAGTTAGTATCGGAATAATTTCTGTAAGTCCTAAAAGGATACCTTCTTGTAGATTGACTATGAGGCCATCCATACCTTCGTGAATTATATGAATTATTACTTATGGTTTGGTTGTTAGCAGTGAAAAACTGAGATTGATTTCTTTGAAAACCAGGATTATTCCAATTTCTGAACTTTGATGAGTTTTCATTTTTACCATTATAGTGATTACGGTTAGTTCTGTTCTCAGTTTTCGAAGGCCTCACACCTCTGAATCTCTGCTTCAGAGGGCAATCAGCAATTAGGTGTCCTAATTGATTACATCTGAAACAACTCCTGTGTTCAACTTTCTTTTCAATAGTTGTTTTAGATGTTGACGCTGCATTACTGCCCGTTTGTCTCACATATGGTGGGACATACGGGTTTAGTGGAGATTTCTTTTCAGTTGTTTTATGTTTCTCTCCACCTTTTGGTAGCACTGCCTCTTCTTTTGTCTCTCTCGACTCGGATGACTTGTCCGAGTTTGATGAGACAGGACTAGGAGCAGAAATCTTAACACTCGAAACAGGCTTACTTGTTTCGCCTTTACTAACTTCTGGTTCTTTAATAGTAACCTTAACCATAACTGTCTGACCAAAATCAACATCAACAGATTTCTGATTACTAGGATCATAAGTGTAATTATGATTGTACGGTGGTGGAACTTCATGATATCCAATTCCTCCCCTTTTAACTGGGGAACCTTGATCACTAACGAGGTGATCAAGTATAGCGGAGGAATTTCTGAATTGCTCAAGTTTCCTGTTTAGTTCCACCACTTTCACCTGGTGATCAGCTATTTGTTTATCCCTTTCAGCTATTAGTTTGGTTTTCTCTTCTAACACTTCATAGCTAAAATCAATTGCTTGAATTTTTTCAGCTAGATTTGCTTTAAGACTCCTAATATCTTTCTCACTAGCTTTTATTTTTACTTTATAACTGTTTTCTCTAGCTTTAGTGAAATGATGATCTTCTTTTAATGTTTTAAATTGAGCATCTAAACTAACAAACTGATCAGTTATAGTTGTCAATTGTTCAGACAAATTTTCACATTTAGTACAAGGGAGTTTAGTACTTACCTCGGAGAGCTGGTCTTTCACTTCTGCCATGAAAGCTTCATTTTCGCCAGTCACTTTCTCATTATCTGCAGCTTCGATGTTCGCCAAATTGGCCTGTTCGAAAACTTCCTCAACATGCAGATTCCAGTTGTACTCCCCGTTTTGTCTGGAAATCATGGCTCTATTCTCACTACCACCCCCATTCTGTTGTGTAGACCTGTTTTGACTGCGTTCTACACGTTCATTTGTGCACTCCTTCGCAAAGTGGCCATTCTGCTGACAGTTATAACATCGCACCTTTGACTTGTCAAAACCCGGTCTCTCACCAACAAACTTTCTACCTGTCTTCTTCATAAACCTCTTAACCCTTCTCACAATCATCGCCATCTGCTACTGCAGATCCATCTCTTCCAGATCATCAGCATCGATCTGATCATAGTCTTCGTCTAACGTTGCAGGATCAACAATCTTACCTTGAATGTAATTTTCATACGAAGCAATGAAAGATGCATAGAGAGCAAACTGCTGTTCAGCAGATTTAACACTCATGGGCATCTTTAAGTAGTTGTTGTTCGAAACACATGGGGAAAAACTACTCTTGGTTGCTTGAGGTTTAGAAGCATTTGATCCACCAGCTACAAAACACACATCACCATTCATGTTGAGAGATACATGACCTTCATGTGTTGAGTTAGCGCCCGAGTCTCCTTTTGAGTAGTAAGCAGACGATTCAGACTTCGAACTTGAACTTGAGTTAACTTTTGCACCATACATTCCTGGATCCTGAACCTGATCAGTTGGTGTCCCTTTACGAACCATGTTAAGTTCAAAAGTTCTTAGTTTGTTGACTGCTGTTTCCAAGTCATAGTCGGCAAACTCTTTGTCTTCTCTCATCAAGACAGTGTACATCTCCCATTTCGGTGGGAGAGCATCAAGAAGCTTTTCAACGATCTCATCTTCTTTGTAAGTAATGGAATAGTTGCTGAGTTCGGTCATCAGATGATTATATCTAGTGATGATATCATCAAGTGATTCATTCTTCAAGTACTTGAACACCGAGAATTGGGTTTTAAGTAGTTTAATCTTTGATGCTCGAATCCCCACATTACCCTCAAAACGGTTTTCAAGTGCTTCCCAAAGTTCTCTAGCAGTTTTATACTTTCTAAAGGTGTGAAGAATCTCTTTTGGAAGAGCCATTGTTATCGCTGCATGAGCTTTGCTTTCAGCCTCATACATTTTATTTTCTTCTTCTTCCATCTCTTTGTATTTCTTAATCTGATCACGACCCTCATACTCAGCAGTTGGTGGAATGTAACCATCTTGTATGCACACCCACATCTTAGCATCTTGGTATTTGACATACTGTTCAAACCGATCCTTCCACGCTACAAAATCGGTTCCCTTAAGCATCTTCGGTGCCTTTGTAGATGAACCCGCTTCCACTTCCATCTTCACCAGTTCCGTAATGTTTATTGAAGACATCTTTCACAAAACACAAAGAAACTCGAAAAATAAAAATTTTATTTTTAACAGTACTGTTGGCGAAGTTGTGGATAACTTCGCTTAAGTCTGAACTTCGCTGATTCTGAACTTCGCTCCCTTTTTTTTTAAATTCGCCTGATTCGGCGAAGTTGTGTATAACTTCGCTTAAGGTAAGCGAACTTGTGAGGTAGGCGAAGTTGTGGGTAACTTCGCTTGAGATAAGCGAACTTGAGAAGGTAGGCGAAGTTGTGGATAACTTCGCTTAACCTTATATCTTCGCCTAAACCCTACAAACAGTGACGGCAACTTCGCCTGATGAACACGATGGTTTTGCAGGTTTGATTTCTGGATTTTACGAGGTTTGTGAAGGTGTAATGGGTTGTTTATGATGGTGGGAGGCGAGTAGAACACAAAAACTAAGTAAACTCGTCCCGCGAATAGTCGAACGTTTCGATTTCTACACCCGCGTGATAATCCCGAACCACACAATCACGAGCAAAAGCTCTGACACCAATTGTAGGTTCCCAGGCGGATCTACACGGAATATCTCGTTCTACGTAGGTGCGGAATCCCTACGTAAGACGTTACGAGCGTAGAAGACGATATACGTTAACACGATCGAACACACGTTACAATAAGCAAATACACGTTGTATATTGCAACTGGAAACACGTGATATCAATCACTGATTACAGGACCTCGTACAATAATGACTCGACCGCTTACAAACTCAGCCGTAACCTAATCCTTATAAACACGACAACTTCGCCTGGCATGTTCAGGCGAAGTTGTCACTAACTTCGCTTATCTAACAAGTTCGCCTATATCAGCGAACTTGTTAGCTAACTTCGCTTAACACAAAATACAAATCCAAACGACTCGATTACAGACACTATATACTGAACTACTGACATCATGTACCAACATATTATCAAAGTGAATCATCAAACCTTGGATCATCATCTTCAAGTAGTAAACCGTCAAAAATAAATTTGGATGGTCTACCATGGGATCCTTCCGAAAGGCAACCAATTTCATCTTGTCACCCAAGTCAAAAAGATGAAATTAGACGGGCATATCTACTTAGAGGTCGATGTCAATTAATCGGGCATGATTGTCCTGTAACAAATTTAGTGGTAAATTAAGACCCTTTAATGAGGAATGGTACACTAGTGAATTTGAAAATTGGTTGGAATATAGTGTCAAAGCGGATAAAGTGTATTGTATGCATTGTTACTTGTTTAAGGAAAGTGGACAAAATGATGCATTTCTAAGTGAAGGATTGCAATGTTGGAATAGGTATTGGGAGAAATTTAGCAATCATGTTGGTAAATGCAATAGTTTTCATAACAAAGCACGTAAAAGAGGAAAGACTTACTTAACCAAGCTCAGTCTATACATTTGGCCATTGATAAAGGAACAGATATACATAAAAAACAATATAGAGTCTGATTACATGCTTTGACCAGACTTACCAAAGCATTTTTGAATGGTTCGTTAGCTTTTTGTGGTCATGATGAGTCTAAATAATCTCTTACAGGGGAAATTTTATTGAGTTCTTAAATATGTTTGGAGAACTAAGTGAAGAAATTGGTAAGGTTATATTAGATAATGCTCCCGGGAATAATCAAATGACGTCTCCATCAATCCAAAAAGAACTTTGTAATTGTTTTGTAGAAGAAGTATTAAAGAGGATATTTGAAGAACTTGATGATGATTTCTTTTCCATATTAGTTGATGAATCGAGAGATATTTCTAAAAAAGAACAAATGGTCGTGGTTTTATGATATGTTGATAAATTAGGATTTGTGAAGGAGCGATTTATTGGCCTTGTTCATGTTATGGAAACAACCGCGTTATCTCTTAAAGCTGCAATTGTTGAATTATTTGCTCGCCACAATTTGAGTATTGGTAGGGTAAGAGGCCAAGGATATGACGGTGCAAGCAACATATCTGGTGAGTTTAATGGTTTGAAAGCTTTAATTTTGAAAGAAATTTCTTTAGCATATTTTGTTTATTGTTTTGCTCACCAACTTCAACTTGTTGTTGTGGGCCTTGCAACCAAACATTATGAGATTTACAGACTTTATAAAGAATTATCAAATTTAGTAAATATTGTTGGTGGATCTTGTAAAAGAATAGATTTGTTAAGAGAAACTCAAAGAGAAAGTTTGGGATTGAATTCAGAAGTTGAAACCGGAAGTGGAAAACTTCAAGAATTGTCACTTGCAAGAGCTGGGGATACACGTTGGATTTCTCATGAAAAAACAATTCTCTGTTTGCTTACTTTATATCCTAGTGTTATTGACGTGCTTGAATATATAGAAAAATCGGGAGAGTTTTCAAATCACCAAAATCAAGCACGTGGGCTTCAAGAATTCATGAAAACTTTTAATTTTGTATTTTATTTACATTTGATGAAATACATCTTGGGTGTAAACACATTGTGTCAAGCACTTCAAAGAAAAGATCAAGATATGTTGAATGCAGTTAAGCTAGTTAAGTTAACTGATGAAAGCCTAAAATGTTATCGACTTGAAGGTTTTGACTCACTATTGGAAGATGTCACATCCTTTTGTGAAAAATATGAAATTGAAGTGGTTGATATGGAAGCCGAGTATGTTTACCCGAGATTTAAAAGAAAGAAAACCGGTATCACCAATCATCATCATTATGTGGTTAATAATTTCAACACGGTTCTCGATATGCAAATTCAAGAGCTTGGAAGCCGCTTTAATGAGGTAACCACTAAATTGCTTACTAATATGAGTTCTTTGAGCCCGTCTTGTAATTTTAGTGCCTTTAGTAAAGTAAACTTGTTAAACTTGGCCGAGATGTATCCATGTGATTGTGATTTTGATGAAGATAAGCGGTTTGCCAACTTGAGTGGCTTAGGTGATCTTGCTAAAATGATGGTGAAAACAAGTTTACACATTGATTGTCCGTTAGTGTATCGTTTAATAAAGTTATCACTAGTTTTGCCGGTTGCAACGGAAAGTGTTGAAAGATGTTTTTCTTCAATGAAGAATGTGAAAACGGATTTGCGTAATAGGATGGGTGATGAATACATGAACGATTCTTGCATTTGTTACATTGAAAGGGAATTCCTCCAACAAGTTTCGGTTAAAGAAGCAATGCAACGATTTCAAAAGATGAAGACTCGTAGGGAACAACTATAAGCATTTTTTTAATTCGTAAAGACTATTGTATTGATATTATGTGTTTTTTAATTTCTAATGACGGTGTCTCTTTTATTAATTTATCGTATTTTTATTATGTAATGAACTTTTCCCGAACCATCGAACCGACCCAAAATTTTTTATACTCGACTCGGTGAAATTGAAACATCTAAAAGTAGTGCACCACCCGAAAAAAAATTCTGAATCCACCACTGGTTATCTTATTATATGCATGGGGTGTTTTATACCTTACCCCTACAGGTTTAAAGAGTTTCTTTTGAAAACTACTTTGTTTCATCCTTAGTATATTTTTTGAAGCTTAATTTTTGCATTTTTCCCTGTTCACGTATTTTGTGAATGTGATCATATTATGTTTTGGTCATATATAGCAGATGATTGTTCTTTTAACTTATAACTTGTGACTCAAGTTGATCTTGACTAATAGATTAGTTAAGCTCGTTACATTGGGAAATGAGTGTCAATGATATTATTAATTTGGAATAGAGGTGGGCAAATAAACCAGTTAACCGACCCGGCCTGAAAATCGAATTGAAATCGCACCGGTTTGAAACCGATTATGTAAAAACCAGTTTGAAACCAATTGAAACCGGTTTGTAATTTTCGCCACCAAAACCGGTTCCAAACAGGTTAACCGGGCAAAAACCGGTCAAAACCCGAACCGAAACCGTTCGTAACTAGTCAAGAAATCGGTTTCAACCCGAACCAAAACCGATCATAAATCGGTTTAGACTTTTGTTGACCAACCCGAACCGGTTTCAACCCAAACCGGTTTTGAGTTTTAAACCGGTTTGTGCACCTCTAATTTGGAATATGGTGATGCATAAACTTAGGGTTGTCGATGATATTTCGGATATCCTGTACGGCTATAAAAAATGAGCCCTTATATGTATAAAAATTATAAAAAATGAAAGCCAAGGAGGAGAAGTTAGCAAAAAGAAAGCGGAACTGACAAGTCTAAAATCCATAATTTCCTATATATTACTCCATATGTCCCTCTACAGGTGTCATAGTTTGAAAAACACAAAGTTTAAGAAAGTTTGAATGATTATATTTTTTGTTTAACAAATGACTATAATGCTCTTACATATATAAAAAGACAAAATTTATGAAAGTTTGAATGATTGTATTTGTTTAAGGGTGGAAATTAATTAATAAATTTTGAAAATTGACATTTGTATTGGGATAAACAAAAAGGGAAATGTGGACACTTTCAAAGGGACGGAGGGAGTATTGTCACACCCTCAAAATCCACTAACGGAGTTTTACCGTCAGAGGGTGTGAACTAACAGGATCGGAATCATTAGTTATAATCAAACCATAAGAACGTTTAAATGAAAATAAGTGCGGAAGCGTAAAAACCAAAAGACAAAAGTTGCGTCACGCAGGACGACTTAAAAACCCAAGTAATAATAGTTAAAAACATGTTTGCATATCAGAATGTTCAAAAACCATGCATGATCCTATACCGCGCGCCCGCCTCGGCTACCTGAGAATAACATACTAAAAGTGTCAACACGGGGTTGGTGAGTTCACAAGTTTATATCAATAAAGCGTTACGTTTGCGCTCAGCGTTTTGCGTTTAGCGTTTTGCGTTCAGCGTTTAGCGTTTTGCGTTCAGCGTTTTGCGTTACCAGATAGTGTTATGTCAATTATATATCTATAGGTAGCTAGCCTATAAAACAAGTATTACTAAGTGTTCGACACCGAAGCTGACTGTTTATCATTTGCCTTGCCACCAGGTCTATCCCGACCATGGTATGTGTTTAGCCAAGATTACACCCACTCGACCTCCAGTCGAGTTTAGCGTTGGGTGGGGTTTGTCAAACCCAGTAGTACTACTCAACAATGACTCGCTATTATCCAATATTAAACGGTTCGATGTAAATGAAGGACTTTAGTTATTGTGTTTGCCACTTAGTCTTTACAAGTGATATATAATCTATATTAACAAAATCTTAAATGCGTTTTCGGAGTATGTTATCTCCCCAAGTGAAAAGCGTTTGAAAACAGTTTAAAAGGGGTAAGTGAACTCACTGTTTGCGAAGAATTCCCAAAATAAATCACCAAGTGATGCGCGTCACAGAAAACTCTCTCTAGCGTTCTAAAACAACAAGGAGATTTTCTAAGTATCGGAACTAATATCGAGTCTCTAGACCCGGCACATAATTCCTAATCACAAGATACGTTTCGTGTTTGTTTGTGAATCGTGTGTGACTTAACGAGTACATTTGTGATACGATACGTGTGTGAGCAATTATTTACGTGTCATGTATTAATAATGTACATCACTAGCAATTACTCCCCGTAAGGGCAATTTGGCCACACATAACAATTAACTAGCAATTATTCCCCGCAAGGGCAATTTGGTCAAAACACGACAACTATTCAGCAAGTATTCCCCGCAGGGGCAAATTGGTCAAAACATAACAATTAACTAGCAATTATCATGTTTCATGCATTTTCACAAAATTCAGCAGCTAGTTTCACCGAGACAGAAATTCTACTTTAAAGATTGTACTATTCCACCGATCATAGAATCTCAATTAATTTACCAAAAATCATCACTAAATTATGCATGTGTTAGGTTTCCAGAACATATTTTATTTTATTTTTATTCCACATAGATTTCTCATAATGATCAAAACACTACAGCAAGCTCATAACAGTCAAATTCATGCGCAACAGAATGTTATTTGAAATTCCCGTTAAATGAAAAATCCAAAAAATGCAAGACCATTTGGGTTAGGTTCCTAACTCAATAAGTCAACTTCCAGAAGTAGAACCAACCCAATTGGTCTCGTAGTTCATGAGATATAACATTTACAAAACAACCTAACAGCAGGTCTAACAACTCAGCTTTGCACAACGTTTTTGTAAAATCATAAAGGTTAACTTTTACAATTCCAAAAATTGCAAATTTATATTCTTTAGAAACTAGACTCAACCTAGTTTACTGTAGTATCAATTATCTCAACCAATTTTCACATTTACATCCTGTTACAGTCAAATAAACATCAACAACACAATCTGTCCAGAAACTGTTTGCATCCAAACTCAACATATTAACTATTTATGGACCATAAATCATTCATATAACATTCTAGACACTATAATCACTATCCATGCATATCAATTACACCATACATACATGGTTAGGGTTTTATTTGAATTCAAAATCAAGAACACATCAATTAACATGTAATAATACCAATTCTAGTTATCATATCACAATCAATCCATCATCAAATCAAGATAAAACATATGAACACATATACATATGAAAATCGGACCTAGGGTTTGCAATTATACCTTCAAAAACACCAATACAAGCAATAGGAAGGTAGAGGATGGCTAGAAACGGATGTAGGATGCTTCAATTGTGAAAGACAAGATCAAACAATGGTAGTATGTGTGTGTATGAAGGCCGATCGCAAGGGGGGGGGGGGTTAGAGGCTGCCGTCGGGTATGAGGAAGAGAAAGAGGAGAGTTAGGGTTTATAATAATATTATTTAATAACAATATATTACACTCAAGTCCCTCAACTTCCACATGTTACTTCTCTAGCTTAAATAATTAGTTCTAGCACATTAAATTAATGTTTATAAGAATGTTATCACATAACACATAAGTCTAACACATAATTATCACATAATTATTGTTTTGACGTTTTTGTTTATTCACCAATCGTTTGCGTCAACTCGTTTGCGTTTCGGTGCAATTCCCGAAAGACTACACATGTAGTAAGTGTTAAGCGTCATTTAAACCCTAGTTTAAATGTAATGAGGTGTGCGTTATAGATTCAGTGATCTTTAAGTTTAAATTGACGGAGTTGATTTAACGGAGTTAACGGAGTTAACCTGAAATTGACGATTGTCACAAGTATAATAGATGGTCTTAACATCTCTTCTATCCCTAGTTTAATTAGTGTTAAAACACCGGATACAAGTATTAACTAGCTAATTATATATCTCATATTACGGGGTTGTTTTACATTATTCGTTTCTAATATCTGTATATTTTTTTGGATTATAATTTAATTTATTGTAAGAAAGTTAATAATATACTTAGGATTTGATGATGAAAGAGTTTCACAAATAAATGAGATACTATAACTCGGTTTAAAAGCTATTCGGGTTTCGTGAGACTCATGACTCGCTTATTTTTTTACTGTAAAATTGTTTCTTAATTATAAAAAAGATTTTTTTTAAAAAAATCGGATACTAATTTTTATCATATCACTATTTTATAGGATTTTCATATCAAATATTTGGTGAGATTAATTTTCAGTTTATTAAGATGTTATAACCCATTTAAGGGCTATCTTGGTTTGGTGAGATCCATACCCGTGAATTCGGGTCAAATGCATGAGAAACATCAATTTATAAAAAAAACAATCTGGTAGTTTGAGAGAATGTAGAGATGTTTTGTTTATATATATTTAAGATAATTAACTAACTCTTTTATATGTGTAAAAACTAAAACGAGTGAAGATTAAAACCTTGGGATTAATAAAGCACACAACAACGTGGGCCTTATAAGCATCGAGTGGCGGATCTTGAACGTCTAGTATGGATGACCCGAAAAGACCCAATTTTTTCTACTTCTAAGTTTCGTGTCGACAATCCAGTTCCGACTGGGTTAGGTCAAACAATAATTCCAAACCCTAACATGCTACCAAATTGAAAGAAATACAAAATGTTGAAATACGAATTCCCAAACAGGGTCTCTGCTTTCTTCTGTTGATTGTTTCAATAAATCAATTTCACTCCCACACGAGTTAGTTCCAAACCTGATGCCTCATCAGACAATGTGCCCAATCAATCGATTATTCGATTTCACATCTAAATGATTTCACCAATTGACCTGCTTGCTTCTCAGCTGCTGTTCTGACTTATGTGTCGAACCTTACAAGTCGTCATACAACGACCAACACACAATGGAAACTCCGTTTGTTGTTGTGTCCGAACATTGACCAGGTGGTAGGGTTGGATTTAATGTTATCATTTTTTTAGTTTAAAATTTATTTGGGTTGCGCTTGGTCTTATGGAGTCTTATTTCTTAGCTTTTCTTTATCTTTATATTTTGTTCGTAAACGATTTCTCATTATTCGGCTTTAAACAAAACTTTATTTATTTTTTTAAATTCAAAGCTGGCCCGCCCGGACTCAAATAATATGGATGGGCCAGTCCGTAACTTGGCTGGGCCTACTTAATACATGTATTTTATTTATTTTCTAGAAAAATTACACTATCGAGCGAAAAACGTGATGGGACCACGGCCCACTTTGGTCCAAAGAAAGATCCGCCATACATACAAATACGGTAAAATCTACTAAAAGACTTTAGTAAGAAAACACAAAAAGCTTTAAAGAAATGGTTAAATAGTATGTCAAAAGAATGTGGTAAAAGAAACACACCCATTGAGTTGAAAACTTGCCGTGCTCTTATTTTCTTTGAACGGCGATAACCATCCAAAATATTTTGAATACCATTTAGGGTAATTTGTTTTGATAATATATAAATGTGAACTGTAGAATTTGTTTAAAGAAAGAAATACAAATAAATAAAGATAGTACTTTAATTATTAAAGAAAGATATATTCAATATATTGAAGTTTGATCAAATGCATAAAATATTAAAATTTTAGACAGTATGTATTGTGTAATAATTGAATACGTATAGGTTACATAATTAAATAAGTAACTAAGACCGGCAACATATAGATGTACGGTTGGCAACTGGAATTTATTGCCTTTAACGTCGGTGAGAAACTGAGGATACAACCTTAAATTTTAAAAATATTGTGGATTTCTGTAAAATGAATAGTGGTAAACTGGTAATCTATAACTGAAATAATAATATTTTTTTCTAAACAACAAACTTTCATTAAACGAGACAAACCAGCTGGGCACTAGCACTAGTTAGGCCAACAAAAACAACGAAATAGTTCGAAAAAAGAAATTACACCAATGTTAACTTAAATCTATACATGCTATTAAAGCAAGGAACAATTTCCACATATCACCATTCTAGGGTGTCCACATAGGATGCCACCTCAACTCCATGTCACTCATTTCCTTTCTTAAGCATGCCAACTCAGCAATTAAACAATATTTAACTCATTAACCCATTTAAGCTTATTTTCTCGTAGGTCATGGATATCCATTCAACCCATTAACCCGTAAATTCAAATGCTATATTTTAGTCTAATTTCTTCTGCTGCCACTATTCAGAAACCCTAATTGCTATATTCCGTTAAGTTTTTTCCGGTTATGTTTTATACCTATAACAATGGTTGTTTTACATTATTTCAGGTTATTTACCCGTTTAATTTATTGAAGATTTCATTTTAGTTTGTTAATCAAAATCTTATATTCCATTGTTACGTTTTTTCGGTAAGTATTTCCAGTAAGATTTTCCGTTAAGTTTTTTCCGGCTATGTTTTATACCTATAACAATGGTTGCTTTACATTATTTCAGATTATTTACCCGTTTAATTTGCTGAAGATTTCATTTTAGTTTGTTATATAAAATCTTATATTTCATTGTTACGTTTTTCCGGTTAGTATTTCCGGTAAGTTTTTTCGGTAACATTTTCCATATATCAATATTAATATTCTTTTTTATTATTTCAGGTAATTGCCGACTCATATAATTTACTATCACGGAATGATTATGAGTTTATAGTATGTATAGATTTTAATTTTAATGTTGATGTATATTTTATTTTGTTAATTTGTTAATATTCATGTATATTCATCTTCTTTTGTTTATAAAAAATAAAATACAATTGTATATCGGAGATCCGAGATTAGTTTATCTATATTTTTTTTTCGGCGTGTTTTAACGTATTCGATATGAATTATCTCATTAATACCATTTATTTTGTTTGACTTTCCTTAATGTTTTAAATAACTTCCTTAACATAAATATTGTAATTTAATTATCTCATTAAAACATTTTATATTCTTTGACTTTCCTTAATTTATAAACTAACCGATTTTAAAGTTTCATAATTAACATAAATATTGTAATTTAATTATCCCATTAAAACATTGTATATTCTTTGACTTTCCTTAATTTACATTTTATTTCTTCACTTTCATAATTGACATAAATAGATAATCCTTATAGACAACCATAAAATTTTATAAATAGGTAATAATTATAAATTTACATCTTCATCCATTTTTCATATTATAATTTACATTAATTTCAAATCATTTCTTTTTATATTATCATTACATAAATAAGTAACTAATTTGTACTATATATCATAAAAACTATTATTCTTATATTTATTTTTGGTATAAGTTAACTTGAAAATTTTTATCATAATTTTGTATGATAATAATATATCAAAAGTTACTTAAAAAAGGTATATGAAAAACCATATATTTTAAACTTAAAATCAAATGACTCAATTAAGTAGCCCATTAATACAATTTATTTAGTTTGACTTTCCTAATTTGTTTAAATAACCTAATTAACATGAATATTATAACGTATTTAATTGATTGATTTGTTAGATGAGATTGTGATTTGTAGATGTTCAAATTCAAATTCAAATAAGTTATGATGGTCAAACTCATATTTATAGTACATTGTTACTACCATTTATAATATAATTATTGTATTCCAAGTCAAATTTCACCCAAGTCAAATTTAATCAATTTTAACGAATTATAAATTAATTTAAAATCATTTCACCAAAGTCAAATTTAATATGAATTTACCGTAATTGAATATAGTTTTTTATATCATAAAAACTTATTTTGAAATTAATTAGTCATAATTTACATAATTATAAGTTCTCTAAAATTAATTGTCCATAATCGATGCATAATAATAAGTTGACTAATTTATAATTTACATAAATAAGTAAATGAAGGTCTCAAATTTGTCTATGGTATTTCTCTACATTTTTTGTATATGATTTAAATTTTAATTTTTGATTAATGTCCATAATAATGGGTTGACTAACATTTACATGGAATATATATCAACATGTTTCCTATTTAAACCGTATTTTTATTTGATGAAGCTGTCCTATTTATATATAAATCGTATTTATTTGGAATATATATGTTTGACTAACATATTAATGTCATGTTTATAGTTTCCGACATTTTTGTATATCCAACTTTTTTTTCAATATTATATTTATGTGAACAAAAAATTCTAATTCAGATTATGTTAAATTTACACATTATTAAAATTATAGTTTACAAGTATGTTATTATTTATATTTTTGTTATAAAATTACAACTTAGCGTTCATACTATTACAAATTCAAATTTCGTTCTAAATATTTTAAAAGTACTACTTCCTAAAATAAATCCACGAAACAGAATAAAGTTTCAACATCTATTATGCAATGCAAGTCAAATTTTGCATATAATTTAACCTTTAATTTATAAGTAATGATCCATAATAATGATTTGACTAACATTTAAATGGAATATATATTCTCTTTACAATAATAACTTATATACATTTAAATTTTGATTATAGTGTTAAGGATGATATTTTCATAAATTACAAAAATATATCATTCATATTATGTTTAGTTTAGACATTATTAAAATTATACTTTACAAGTTCGTTGTTATTTATATTTATCTTATAAAATTATATTCTAATATATATTCTAATATTATGTTCTAACAAGTTCGTTATTATTTACAATAATTTACAATAGTTGCCAAATGTTAGAGATGGGTTTATAATTTACAATATTTACAATAAGCAATTTCAATTTATTTCCCCCAATTCAAATTCAAATTAACTTTTTGGTAATTGTATACATCCTTGGTATATGATTTAGACTTTATTTTATAATAATGATAATGAATAATGATTTGACTATAATTTTCAACCTTTATATAAACTTTACAAAATTAAGTTATAGACTTTAACATTAACAATTCGAAATTCAAAATTATCTTCCAATCTATTTAAATTTTAAATCTAATATTATAATCTCTACAACTACTACGAATTATTTCGTATTTTCGTTTTAAATATTACCTGGGTTTGAAATATAATGTTAGTTCAAATACTTCATTTGGAACCATATTGAACTATGACCTGTGTTTGAAAAAATTAAGTATATATTTTACAAGTTCTTATGTTATTGTTTTTATATTTTCAACCGTGTGTAACACGGGCTCTATGTGACATCTGCCCTGATCCGACCCGACCCAGGTACCCGTTTCTCTGACCCGATCTCTTTTTTTATGATTTAATATTTATTTATACTTATATTTTACTTTTAATAATAAAAATATATATTTCCTTCCCGCCTTTTTCTCTCTCTTTCTTTCCGCCGTCCCCTCCCTCTTCCTTCTCTCATTCCGCCTTCTTTTCCCTCTTGTCGCCGTCCCGCCCTTAAGCCTTGTTTCCCTCAACTCTTTGCTTGTCCTTTGGTTCTTCCGCCTAAGGATGTCTGCAGCTCCACGCGCCAGACTCCTTACATGGAAGCCCGCGTGAAGACATCTTGTTCCTGCGATGCGTGAAGAGAACTCTTCTCGCAGCGCGCCAAGAATGCATGTTCTTCCCGCAATGCGCTAAGAATGTATGTTCTTCCCGCGATGCGCTTAGAATTCTTGTTCTTCACGCAGCACGCGAAGGATTTGTGATTCTTCCCGCAGTGCGCTAAGGATTGTTGTGCCAGCCTTCGCGCTCGCGCACTCAGCCTTCCCGCGCTTAACCCTTTGAGTTTTTCTTCTGTTTAATCTAGCCGTTTGCTTTTGTGTTGTCTTATCTTTTGTGTTGTTGACCTAACCTATCTAATGTCTGAATAGTTACTTTCGGCGCAGCATGCGTACCAACTCCATTGGTTGGTAGAAAAAGTGACTGACATTATCTTTTGAGATCTGCTTTTGCCATGCTTGACCAGTACCTTTATCTGATCCGCCCATGCCTTTCTACTGTTCCCTGTCAGCTTTATCTTGCCCCCTGCAGCTGCCATATCTTTTGATATCTTTACTTTTCAGAACTTTTTACCGTTGATATCTTTTCTTTTACTTTTTGAGATCTTTTCCCCTTTTTCTAGGGTTTGTGTCTCCTAGGGTTTTCCTATAAATAATAATAATATTTTCATAACACATCACACACAAACACTTAATCTCTCCTGTTCTCTTGCTCCTTGCTCTCTCTGCCGTCTTCCTCTCTGCCTCCGTCTTCCTCCTTGTTCTTCCTACTTTTCCGGTAATATATATTATAATTTACTTATTAATTATGCTAACTTATAATCAAGACTTAAAACAGATCATTAAAACAATAATCTTATTTATAGGTTAACTTGTGCTTGTTTAGAGTTGGTTCTTGCTTTATCTTACACCGCATCGTTTATCAAGTGAGTTATCTCGTATCTAATCCCTTTTTATTTTAAATGCTTTGGGATGTTCATGTGTTCATACAAAACTTGAGTCTTAAACTGTTTATGAACTTTAGTCGCGCAGTATCCCATGTGTTGAGGACGTAGACTTGGCTGTTTATTTGTATGTGTGGATCATTAACCGTATGGACGGTCTATTCCGCAGTTTTCATGGTACCATTAGATGAACACGGGAGAACATTCGTTTATGATTTTCTCTTTTGTTTACACATGCACAGTTAGTCTTGTTTGTGAGCTCAATTGTGAGCACTGGCAGTCTTGTCTCTTAGAGTTGGTCCCGATCAGATTACACCCTTGTTGAAAACCAGACATACACATGTTGCGCGCAGATTTATTGTTATCTATGTATTGTATTAAACTTGATTTCTCACCAACACGCAAGTGTTTGACGTTTATTTTAACACATGTTCAGGTTTGCAGTAGCTGTTTTGGAGCTTGTGGACACGTAGGACGTTTTTACTTTTGGACCTAGAATTAAAATGTATCAGGACAAGTTAATGATGTTTGAATGTTATAATTTATAATATATTGATTTATGTTTGATTTATGTTCTTTATTTTCCCCGCTGCGCGTGCGCGATAAAATGTGTATTAATAAATATTGACACCAATAGTGTCACGAGTAATGAAACAATATGTGGCGCCCCGATGTATAATCCGCCTTTGGTCGGGGTGTTACAGATTGGTATCAGAGCTCGTTGACTTTAGGATAGGTGGTTAGACGTAACGGCCTAGAATACCTAAGAGTCCCTTCTCGCGCATGAGAGAAATCTCATGTTTGCGCGCTTATTGTTAATTACTCGTTATTTATGAATATGCTCGCACTTGCGCAGTATATGATTTTATGTTTTATTCCGCGATATTTCGATTTTTGTGAATTTCGATTTTTATTGATTTTACTTACATATTCGTTTGTTGGGATTGAAAATCCGAAAAGTCATGGTGATACATGAATAGTTGATTTTCAATTTCCATTTACGATTATGTTCTGAGGTTGGAGACTTGAAAAGTCATGGTGATACATGAATTGTCAACCTCCAATACTCATTTTCTTGTATATTTTATATTGAAGATTGGAAAGTCATGGTGATACATGAATCGTCAATCTCCAATACTCGTTTACTCGTATATTTTAAATTGGGAATTCGGAAAGTCATGGTGATACATGAATTGTCGATTTCTGATTCGAATTTGTTACCTTTATTAAGTCTGCATTTAGGGTCATTCATTTTACTTTAACTTTTGATAGTATCTAACTCCGTGAAACCAAGCTTTTCGAGGTTAAACTTTGTGCTAAAACTAAGATATTAACTAAAATTAAAATTTTTATAGAATGCCTCCGCTATCTCGCCGATTTCAGAGAAGAGAAGCCTCGCGCATGCGTAGACAGCAACGTTCCCAGGAAATGGCCGCCGCAATAGCCCAAGCCTTGAGCCAAAACAATACCAATACCTCCAGTTATAACATTAAATCCTTCAACGCGGGTAACCCTCCAAAGTTCACAGGTCTCGAAGGAGCCACCGTGATGCTCCAGTGGCTCGAGAAGATAGAAAACACTTTCCTTCACACCCAATGCCCCTCAGAAAGACGAACCCTATATGCTTCCAGTGTCCTGGAATCCAGAGCGCTTACATGGTGGAATGGAGTAGCCCATGCGCGTGGCGCAGAAGCTGCTTCTAGCATGACATGGGAGGAATTCAAGGAAATTCTTACGCGAGAATTCTGCCCTCCCAACGAAATTAAGCGCCTGGAGGAAGAATTCTGGAACTTGAAGCAATACAGCGGTGAAGCGCGCGAGTACGCGACGCGCTTCCACGAGCTAAGCTTACTGGTCCCTCACCTTGTTACCCCTTCACGCCGAGCAATCGAGAAATTCCTTGGGGGTCTCCCCATGGAAATTCAAGATTCTGTATGGGCCAGAAACCCAGTTACCCTCTCTGACGCCATTGAGTTGGCCGCTGTGCTCAGCGACAACCATGTCAGAGCAGGAACCCTGTTCCTGCGGGGATCTGAGAAGACCAAACCCACCAAAACTGCCCCTGAACCCGCAGAAACCAAACCTGAACCCTCAAACCGTAACAACCTCAAGCGCAGGCGCAAGGCCTATGCGCTTACCAACCCGCCCATAGTCCAGCAACCCGCTTACCAGCCTCTAGCATACGCCCCTCAACCTCTGTCAGCCTACCCAACACCTCCTATAGGCCACAACTATGCCATAACCAATCCCGCACTCCCTGCCCCGCCTCCTAAGAAACCTTACACAGGAAACCATCCCTTTTGCCCAACCTGTAGATTTCACCACCCAACCCAGACCCCGTGTCGACTTTGTACCCGATGTGGCCGCACTGGTCACCTTGTAGAAAACTGTAGAGTCCCTCTCGCCAATCCAATTGCGCCAACACCACCAGTCTACCCGCAGAACCCACAACCAACCTACCAAAACCCACGACCCAGGTCGTGCTATAACTGCGGTGATCCCAGTCATTTCCGGAACGCGTGCCCGAGACTACAAGTTCAGATTACACAAGCGAATCCGGTAAACCAGATTTCAAACCAAGTGACGCGTGGACGAGCTTTTAACATAACCGCGCACCAAGCGCAAGCGAATAATGATGTAGTTAATGGTACATTTTTGCTTAACGGATTTTATGCTTCTATACTTTTTGATACTGGCGCCGATCGAAGTTTTATCTCTCGCGCCTTCGAGCAGAAGCTTGCGCGACCGCGCAACGATTTAAAAGAAGATTTTTCAGTTGAATTGGCTAACGGTGAAACTGTTTTAATTAACTCGGTGATTAAAGATTGTACGCTTAATCTTAACGAAAACGATTTTCTGATCGACCTCATCCCTATGCCTCTTGGAAGCTTTGATGTTATTATTGGTATGGACTGGCTCTCAAAGAATCGCGCCGAAGTTATTTGCGCCAAGAAGTTGATTCGCATTCCTCGAGAAAATGGTGATCTTCACATCTACGGCGAAAAACCCTCCAGTGGTCTTAAACTTATGTCTTGCGCCGAAGCCCAAAGACTCTTGCGGAAGAAGTGTATTGCATTTCTAGCCCATGTGGTTAATCCTGCTGAAGAAAGGAAGCTTCGCGATATCCCTGTTGTGCGTGATTTCCCTGAAGTTTTTCCTGATGATCTTCCTGGTATCCCTCCCGCTCGTGAAGTCGAGTTTCGTATTGATCTTGTCCCTGGTGCTTCCCCCGTGGCTAAATCTCCTTATCGTCTTGCACCCGCTGAGATGCAAGAATTGGCCAGCCAACTTCAAGAGTTGACTGCTAAAGGATTCATTCGCCCTAGCTCTTCGCCCTAGGGTGCTCCGGTGTTGTTCGTTAAAAAGAAAGATGGATCGTTTCGCATGTGTATTGATTACCGCGAGTTGAACAAACTCACCATTAAAAACCGGTATCCCTTACCGCGTATTGACGACCTCTTTGATCAACTCCAAGGTGCCTCTTGTTTCTCGAAGATTGATCTCCGCTCTGGCTATCATCAGTTGCGCATCCGCGATGAAGATGTTCCGAAAACTGCTTTTCGAACTCGTTATGGCCATTTTGAATTCTTGGTCATGTCCTTCGGTCTAACCAACGCACCCGCCGTTTTCATGGATCTTATGAATCGGGTGTGTAGGCCTTTCTTGGATAAATTCGTGATCGTGTTTATCGATGATGTTCTGGTGTATTCTAAGACCAAGGCCGAGCATGAGCAACATCTTCGGTTGGTATTGCAAAAGCTTAGAGCCGAGCAACTCTATGCTAAGCTTTCCAAGTGTGAATTTTGGTCTGATGAAGTACAGTTTCTTGGTCATGTTGTAAACAAGATGGGTATTCATGTCGACCCATCCAAGATTGAAGCAATCAAGAACTGGATTACGCCATCCTCTCCTTCTGAGATCCGTTCCTTTCTGGGCTTAGCTGGTTATTACCGGCGCTTCATTTCGAACTTCTCGAAGATCGCTTTGCCTTTAACAGCTCTGACGCACAAAGGTAAACCGTATATTTGGGGCTCGAAGCAAGAAGAAGCCTTTCTAACGCTCAAGCGTTTGTTGTGTGAAGCTCCTGTTCTTGCGCTACCTGAGGGTAATGATGATTTTGTCGTGTACTGCGATGCCTCCAACCAAGGTCTCGGTTGTGTTCTTATGCAACGAGGCAAGGTTATCGCTTACGCATCAAGGCAACTCAAGGTTCACGAGAAGAATTATACAACTCACGACCTCGAACTTGGTGCAGTTGTTTTTGCCTTGAAGATCTGGAGACACTACCTTTATGGTACTAAGTGTATCCTCTACACTGACCATAAAAGCCTTCAGCATATCTTTGATCAAAAGGAACTTAACATGAGGCAACGCCGATGGAACGAACTCATCAGCGATTACGATTGTGAGATCCGGTATCATCCTGGTAAGGCTAATGTGGTAGCCGATGCGCTCAGCCGAAAACCCTGCCAACTTAACTGCATCTTGCCGCGCACCCAGCTTCACTTCGCGCCGATTCAAAGCAACCTTGAATCGCGTATTCGTGACGCGCAGCGCGCATCCATCAGTAATGGTAATCTTCGCGCCGAGTTAGCGTGTGGCGCGGAAGCACTCTTTGTCCCTAATCTGAGTGGAATTCTCTGCTATCTTAATCGCATCTGGATTCCCTTTGATGAGAATCTTCGCGCTGATATCCTGAGTGAAGCACACAAATCTCGGTATTCTATTCATCCCGGCGCTGATAAGATGTACAAGGATTTGCGCATAACTTATTGGTGGCCCGGTATGAAAAAGGATATTGCTGTGTTCGTAGCTAAGTGCCTGACTTGTTCTAAAGTGAAAGCTGAACACCAACGCCCATCTGGTTTGCTCGAACAACCTGAAATTCCTACGTGGAAATGGGAATGTGTAGCGATGGACTTTATTACCAAGTTACCTTTGACAGCAAGCAAACATGATAGCATTTGGGTAATAGTGGATCGATTGACTAAGTCTGCTCACTTCCTGCCCATTCGTGAAAACTACCGTGTTGAGCAACTCGCGCAGCTTTATGTCAAGGAAATTGTCTGCCGCCATGGTACTCCTTTGAGCATCATATCCGATCGCGATGGCCGTTTTATATCTCGCTTTTGGAAATCTCTCCAATCTGCACTAGGAACTCGCTTGGACATGAGTACGGCATATCATCCTCAGACTGACGGTCAGTCTGAGCGAACTATTCAAACTCTTGAGGATATGCTCCGATCTTGTGTTCTTGATTTTGGAGGTAATTGGGATTCACACCTGCCTTTGATCGAGTTCTCTTATAATAACAGCCATCATTCCAGTATTGGTATGGCCCCATTTGAAGCACTTTACGGTCGTAAATGCCGCTCCCCGATCTGTTGGAGCGAAGTGGGTGAAACTCAAATCACAGGACCCGAACTTGTTCAAGAGACAACCGATAAAATCGCCAAGATCCGTGATCATTTGCTGACTGCCAGAAGCCGACAGAAGAGTTACGCAGATCGTAGGCGAAAGCCTCTCGAATTTCAAGTTGGTGATCTTGTTCTCCTCAAAGTGTCGCCTTGGAAAGGTGTTGTCCGCTTTGGGAAGAAGGGTAAGCTTGCTCCTCGTTATGTTGGTCCATTCAAGATTCTCGCGCGTGTGGGAAAAGTTGCCTACAGACTTGACCTGCCGCTCGCGCTCAGTAATGTGCATCCAACGTTCCATGTATCCAATCTCAAGAAGTGTTTAGCCGACGAGAACCTTCACATTCCACTTGATGAAGTTCAAGTTGATGAAACTATGCATTTCGTTGAGAAACCTGTTGAGATTATGGATCGCGAGGTAAAGCAAACCAAGCGCAGTCGTATCCCTATCGTGAAAGTTCGCTGGGAGTCCAAGCGCGGAGCCGAGTTTACATGGGAAAGGGAAGATCAAATGAAGATCAAGTACCCGCACCTGTTCTCTGCGCAACCTACTTCGAGATAAATTTCGGGACGAAATTTCTTAAAGTAGGGGAGACTGTGACATCTGCCCTGATCCGACCCGACCCAGGTACCCGTTTCTCTGACCCGATCTCTTTTTTTATGATTTAATATTTATTTATACTTATATTTTACTTTTAATAATAAAAATATATATTTCCTTCCCGCCTTTTTCTCTCTCTTTCTTTCCGCCGTCCCCTCCCTCTTCCTTCTCTCATTCCGCCTTCTTTTCCCTCTTGTCGCCGTCCCGCCCTTAAGCCTTGTTTCCCTCAACTCTTTGCTTGTCCTTTGGTTCTTCCCGCCTAAGGATGTCTGCAGCTCCACGCGCCAGACTCCTTACATGGAAGCCCGCGTGAAGACATCTTGTTCCTGCGATGCGTGAAGAGAACTCTTCTCGCAGCGCGCCAAGAATGCATGTTCTTCCCGCAATGCGCTAAGAATGTATGTTCTTCCCGCGATGCGCTTAGAATTCTTGTTCTTCACGCAGCACGCGAAGGATTTGTGATTCTTCCCGCAGTGCGCTAAGGATTGTTGTGCCAGCCTTCGCGCTCGCGCACTCAGCCTTCCCGCGCTTAACCCTTTGAGTTTTTCTTCTGTTTAATCTAGCCGTTTGCTTTTGTGTTGTCTTATCTTTTGTGTTGTTGACCTAACCTATCTAATGTCTGAATAGTTACTTTCGGCGCAGCATGCGTACCAACTCCATTGGTTGGTAGAAAAAGTGACTGACATTATCTTTTGAGATCTGCTTTTGCCATGCTTGACCAGTACCTTTATCTGATCCGCCCATGCCTTTCTACTGTTCCCTGTCAGCTTTATCTTGCCCCCTGCAGCTGCCATATCTTTTGATATCTTTACTTTTCAGAACTTTTTACCGTTGATATCTTTTCTTTTACTTTTTGAGATCTTTTCCCCTTTTTCTAGGGTTTGTGTCTCCTAGGGTTTTCCTATAAATAATAATAATATTTTCATAACACATCACACACAAACACTTAATCTCTCCTGTTCTCTTGCTCCTTGCTCTCTCTGCCGTCTTCCTCTCTGCCTCCGTCTTCCTCCTTGTTCTTCCTACTTTTCCGGTAATATATATTATAATTTACTTATTAATTATGCTAACTTATAATCAAGACTTAAAACAGATCATTAAAACAATAATCTTATTTATAGGTTAACTTGTGCTTGTTTAGAGTTGGTTCTTGCTTTATCTTACACCGCATCGTTTATCAAGTGAGTTATCTCGTATCTAATCCCTTTTTATTTTAAATGCTTTGGGATGTTCATGTGTTCATACAAAACTTGAGTCTTAAACTGTTTATGAACTTTAGTCGCGCAGTATCCCATGTGTTGAGGACGTAGACTTGGCTGTTTATTTGTATGTGTGGATCATTAACCGTATGGACGGTCTATTCCGCAGTTTTCATGGTACCATTAGATGAACACGGGAGAACATTCGTTTATGATTTTCTCTTTTGTTTACACATGCACAGTTAGTCTTGTTTGTGAGCTCAATTGTGAGCACTGGCAGTCTTGTCTCTTAGAGTTGGTCCCGATCAGATTACACCCTTGTTGAAAACCAGACATACACATGTTGCGCGCAGATTTATTGTTATCTATGTATTGTATTAAACTTGATTTCTCACCAACACGCAAGTGTTTGACGTTTATTTTAACACATGTTCAGGTTTGCAGTAGCTGTTTTGGAGCTTGTGGACACGTAGGACGTTTTTACTTTTGGACCTAGAATTAAAATGTATCAGGACAAGTTAATGATGTTTGAATGTTATAATTTATAATATATTGATTTATGTTTGATTTATGTTCTTTATTTTCCCCGCTGCGCGTGCGCGATAAAATGTGTATTAATAAATATTGACACCAATAGTGTCACGAGTAATGAAACAATATGTGGCGCCCCGATGTATAATCCGCCTTTGGTCGGGGTGTTACACTCTAATCTAGATAGCAATAATAACGATTATTTATTCCCATAAGGAAAAATTAAGTATATATTTTACAAGTTCTTATGTTATTGTTTTTATACATTTATTTTCGTAAAATAACTATTAATGAACATGGAATATTTCTTAATTTATTCATATTATTGCCATAAGGAAAAAGAGTTTTCTAAATAATTCGGTCAGAAATTCACAACTTCTCAAAATGTGGCATTTAAAGGACAAAATATCACCAAATGTAATGAGGATTGACATTAAGTTTTGTAATTATATCTATATTATTTAGTAAAAGAAATTATCTCTATTTAAATTTTTTTCAAATTAACCAATTTGATTTTAATTTTTGTAACCATTTCTAAATTAGTTAATCAAGTTTATATGATGTTACATATATTATGTTTTTAAATATGTTCCACCGTGTGTAACACGGGTACTATCCTGACTTATGTTTAATATGTGTGTTTGTTTAATATGATAGTGAAAAAATGTTATGATTTTGATGATCAGTTTGTTGCATTTAAAAAAAACATATGAATTTTTAAGATTATGGTTATAAAGTTATATTAAATTTTATAACTTTCTAAAATGTTTTCTTATGAAATTTTATGATTGTCTATATTTATATGGTAATTCTTACATTAACACATTTTGTTTTTAGTTTAACATAATCCTCTAGATATTAATGTTAACATAAACTCATTATGACATATATTAACATTTTCGTTTCATAATTAATCAGGTTGCATGGTTTGCTTTGTTTTTCAGGTTCTAAAGCAAAATGCTTTTGTTTTTGGACGGAAATTTTTGAAAGTTCATGTTGGGATAATACGATTTAAACATTTTCATAACTTTTCTAATATAGACAAGTTTGTGTAACTATTAATTTTTTATGTACACAATCTTACTCTTTAATATTTTGGTTAGGCCAACCTAATGTTAAATATTTGTTTTCTCGAATATGTTATTTATTATTAGATGTATTCAATAATTATATAACATAATTTATCCACAAAAGAGTTATAAAAATGGAAGAGAAAGCTTTGGCTAATTCCTAAATGATATATATTATAATTAACTATATGTCAAACACACTTGAATGAATTTTAACATGTTTTTTTTAATAAAGACTAAATTAATTTTTTTAATTGTCATAATAGTTTGTTTTGCAACATAATTTTATAATATACTTATAAAAAGAAATGTCTTATATATTGTTGATCTTTTAACATCTTTTAACGTTTATGTTTAATAAATGTTTAAAATTGATGTGTAAATAAACACGGGTATTATCTTAGAGTGATAAACATTACAGTTATTGATGTGTAATAAATGTCTTAGATAGAGTTTATTGAGATAGAAGTTTTTGTTGAATCAACATTGTAGAATTGTTTTATTGATTTGAAGACTAATTTCCTTTGTTTGCTTATTATTATACTGATGGTATAAGTTATACAATATTTTAACTTTTCATTTATTTTTTTTAGTCTTTGTATGTTTTTGTATTTTGATTCAAATAAGTTATGATGTCTTATAATTCATGTAAAAGTATAATTTATTTATAAGTACAACATTTGCATTTCATTAAATTTATATGATGTTACATATATATTATGTTTTAAATATGTTCCACCGTGTGTAACACGAGTACTATCCTAAATCAATATTAGAATCTAATGATATGTTTCTTTTAAAAGATTTGAATCACTTGAAGCTTGCTAATGTTAGAAAAGAAAGGGCACATTTGGATTTGGAAAATGAAGTTAGTGAGAAGATAAAATGGTTGTTAGAGTGTGAGAACTATGAGTCAAATTTTGATGATCTTTTAAACTCTTTGAAATCTGAAGATTAAATTTAAGGTAACACTAATTCAGTAACTTAGTTATGAAGTTGATTACTCTAAATTTTTTACTTTCATTATTCAGTAACACTTATTCTGTTTAAGTTATTAGTTTAGTTCATAACTATAAACTTTCAAAAACGTACAATAAACTTCCATAATCGTTTATTTTGTTTGTCAGGTTGTGAAGGTAATTTGTTTTTTTTTTGGTGAAATTTTGAAGAAGTTGATGGTTGGTAAATTTGACTCCGACATGTTTAGATCTTCTTTTGGTCTCTCCTTTTTATGTGTATATTTAGAGTGTTTTAGTATTAAGCTTGTATTATAAAAATTTGAATAATCAATAGTTTGGTTACTAAGTTATATTTTATGTGTGTTTGTTTAATATGACAGTGAAAAAATATTATGATTTTGATCACCAGTTTGTTGCATTTTTTTTAAAAAGCATCTGAATTTTAATGACTGCGGTTATAAAGTTATATTATATTTTATGATTTTCTAAATGTTTTCTCGTGAAATTTTATGATTGTCTATATTTTTATGGTAATAATTACATTCACATATTTTGTTTTTAGTTTTACATAATCTTCTAGATATTAATGCTAAGTTAACTCATTATGGCATACATTAACATTTTAGTTTAATACTTAATCATGTTGGTATGTTAAACACTGGTTGAAATTAGATAATACAGTTTAAAAACTAATCGGAAACTCGATTAGACAGAAAATTTTGAAGTTCATACTAGGATAATACGGTTAAATATTTTCATGGTTTTACTAATATAGACAAGTTTGTATAACTATTAACTTTTTATGTAAACAATGTTACTCTATAATATTTTTTTAGGTCATCTTAATGTTAGTATATGGTTTTCTATTTATGAAAATTTATGGTTGTCTATATTGATTTTGTTATTTATCTATTTTCAACCCGTGTGTAACACGGGTACTATCCTAGTAATATAATATTATAATCTCGTGAATTAGTTAAATCAATTTTAAAATTGAAACATAATCAGTCTACATAGAAATGGGTTTTGTCCATATTTTACGGATCAGAATTCCAAACAAATAAAAATGGGGTTTGTCTATATTTGGATGTAAAAAAAGGTCCTAAAAGAGGTCATTTTCGCATTTGTTTAATTCGGTGGCCACAACGAGTCAAGAAACAAAGTCTTTGTATGCCAAATGTCTATCATAATATTAAATCCTTACAACTCTTTCAACGACTTTTATAATATAGATAATAATCATCACACACATCGATGAGTGGGACCAACCAAAAATATTAAATGACCTTTAGATCTAGTAGAATATGGCAACATGCTCACGTACACAAAGCCCACCACACTTGACCAAAACTGTCCAGCTTGCAGTTCATGATGTGGCTTTTGACACAACTATTGTCTCTCAAAACTTTGATGAAGATTTATGGCTTTTGTGTGTTTTCTTTGTGTTGCTTGCTGATTATCAATGGAGTCGAGGTTGCGGCTTTCAAAGATCATAGATTGCGGTCGAATGTTTCGCAGCCTTACCGGACAGGATATCATTTCCAGCCTTCAAAAAACTGGATGAATGGTACAGTTTTCTTGGTTGGAAACATGTTTTTGTTCTTGTTGTTGGTTGATGTTACACTTTGGATTAATTAATGTATGTGTTTTGTTTCATGATCTTCCTATCTCTGATGATGGTGGCTAATGGAAATTGCAGATCCAAATGGTAATACACAATCTTTTATGCACTTCAACTAGGTTTCTTAAATGGCATTTTTGCCTTCCCTTAATGAAGCAATGACCCACAAAATATTTATAAAATCACCAAAATGCCATTTTACCGATGAGTTTGCATAATAGTCTTGAATTTTTTTTAATAAAACGGTGCTTGACAAGTGTCCCTTGGTGTGATATATTTTATTTTGGCTAAAAAAGTTTCCTTCTGACGCATCAGATCGATTCTTTTGCGCCAGATTCTTCACTACCTTTCTAAAATTGGCGCAATAAATTCATGTTGGAACGATAGGGCCCCACAAACCATCAAATTGCGGTCTCAAGTCAAATCGCAATCTTCAAGAGGAACTAGTGCATCATATTGAATGTACCGTGTTGTGACGCAAGGGTGGAAGTTAATGGTTAGCCGGAAGAGTTTCTTAACTAAAAGAATGAAACTTCAATTTTTTTTTTTCTTTTGTTAAATAAAAAAATCAAGGGCTTGTTTGTCAAACTTATTAGTCAAAATAACAGTTTTGATGATTTTCCTGATATCCTTGTGACATTTGGTTTGTTAATTATAATGCAGGACCAGTGTATTACAAGGGAGTCTATCATTTTTTCTATCAATACAATCCATATGGTCCACTATGGGGGAACATGTCATGGGGTCATGCAATATCATATGATCTTATTAACTGGCTACATCTTGATATTGCTCTTATACCAAACGATCCTTACGATATCAACGGATGCTTTTCTGGTTCCATCACAATTCTACCAACCGGTGAACCCGTGATCATATATACAGGTGTAGATGAAAATTTACACCAACTGCAAAACTTGGCATTTCCCAAAAACTCATCGGATCCACTACTAAACGAATGGGTAAAATCATCACTTAATCCAATACTGACTCCTCCAGATGGAGTTGACCCATTAAATTTTAGAGATCCATCAACGGGTTGGATGGGTGCGGATGGAGAATGGAGGGTTGTGATTGGTGCTAAGATTAATACTCAAGGATCCGGAATCCTTTACAAAAGTAAAGATTTTAAAAGTTGGGTCAAGACTTCGAGCTCGTTACACTTCTCTAACAAGACAAACATGTTGGAATGTCCTGATTTTTATCCTGTTGCTGTTAATGGTACAAACGGGCTTGATACATCAGTTCAAGGGAATAATATTAGGCATGTTTTTAAAGCTAGTTTTCATGACCATGATTATTATGTATTGGGAAAGTATGACCCAAAAAACGACCAGTATGACGTTGGTGTTGACTTTATGGACAATAATAAAGAGTCATTAAGGTACGATTATGGGAGGTTTTATGCTTCGAAGTCATTTTATGATAATGAGAAGAAGAGAAGGATATTATGGTCATGGGTTAATGAAGGTGATACCAACTCAGGTGCTGTCAGTAAAGGTTGGTCTGGCCTTCAGGTATAGACTTGTTTTTTTCTTTTCATTTGCTCAAAACTAGTAGTTTGGGTTGGGTTGGGTTGGGTTGGTATGAGCTCACATGCATACACTTATTTTCATATATTTCCTTAATTTAGTGATGATTAATATATATATTATAAAAACTATTTCCACATGATGTTGATGTATGACAAATAAATGACTAATGTGACCGCTGACAATTGCATACAGTCCATATGAGCCTTTTCACACTATCAAACGGCCTATGACCTGAATAATGTGACATGTAAGATGGTGTACACTTTTGAAAGTGGTGTAGTGATAGTAGGAGACTATTCTTTATAAAGCCGTTTAGGTGGTCATACACTTCGAATAACTTTCAACACTTGTCATGTGTTCGACCCATATGATATGTTTTCTTTATAGTTTAATCCATTAGCATAGCCATTAAAGATAAAACATAACCTAAATAAATCATATTTTTTTAAATAGATTGAAATTATCACGTATACATGTGATTTTAAACACAATCTATATACGTAATTAATAACACGTTTTCAGACGATTCCCAGGAGCATCTGGCTCAGTGAAAAAGGAGATCAGCTGGTGCAGTGGCCTGTCAAGGAACTTGAAGAACTACGAACGAGAAAAGTGCATTATGGGAATAAAAAACTCACAGGTGGATCCATGATTAAAATTTCTGGAATCACAGCTTCACAGGTGACTAAATCTAATCTTGTAATAGTTAACCCATATCAAGAGTAAAGATCTAAGGGAACTAATTCAGTTATTTGACTTCAAAGGTCAAAGAAAAATGTTATACAAATCAAATATAAATAAAGGTCTAGTTACTATTAGATTATCACCAGATTATATAGTAGCTTTTACCAATTACCATTATATTTATTTATTAATATCAAAAAGACCAAAAGGTCATTTGGATCATATCAGATCAGTAGCTAAGAAATAGTTCATTTGACCTCGATAGTCAACAGGTCACACAAATATTAAATGACAGATGATTCACCTCTTGTTGTAGGCTGATGTAGAAATCACATTTAGCTTGTCAAATCTCAAAAATGCTGAGGTGTTGAGTGCTGAAGTAGTTGATCCCCAAATTCTTTGTACACAAAAGAATGCATCAATGAGTGGCAATTTCGGACCTTTCGGTTTGCTGGTTCTGGCTTCCAGGGACCTGACCGAACACACAGCAGTCTTCTTTCGCGTTTTTAGAACTGCTAAAAGTTTCCAAGTGCTCATGTGTGTTGACCAAAGCAGGTTTTGTCCGAAACTATTAATTCATATAAGTTATAACTAAACAAATTATATATTCAAATGTGACTACAGAAATTATAAATAACTAGAAAGTCACTTGATGATGTTTATTTTTGTTACCATTTCTCCATAAAACAGGTCGTCGTTAAGACCCGAGGTTGACAAATTGATCTACGGAGCTTTTCTTGCACTTGATCCTCGATACAAGAAGATTTCCTTGAGAACCTTGGTATTTTGTAACCAGTTTTAAATATATTTTGTATGATTATATTTATGTCTATCTAAAGGAGAGTTAATTTTTATCATTTTGTTTAATTTGCAGATAGATCACTCCATTATAGAAAGTTTTGGTGCAAATGGATTAGCATGCATTACAGCAAGAGTTTATCCAAAATTGGCAATTGGAGATGAAGCATATCTTTATGCATTCAACAATGGCACTCAGAGTTTGAGTATTTCAAGTTTAAATGCTTGGAGTATGAAGAAAGCTCAAATTGTTTCCACAAGGAAAAGAAGAAAGCCTATTAAATAAATCAACCCATGTAATTGTGGTTGCAACAAAGCTTCCACAAAAGGATTAAATAGTTTAAAATATAGTTATAAGCAATGTTTAGAAAACTGAAGGGTAATCAATCTCAAAAAATTATGGATAATATACTTTAAAGAAAACTTGGTTGTGCTTAGCTCAATGGCGGCCCTATGAAAATTTCCATGGACATTAGAAATTTTCGGTGCTCGGATGTGTCGATTTTTAGGTCTGGTTGATCAGGTTGGTCCATATAATAAAAAGATAAAAGCAAATCTATCGTAAAATATGCCCGTTGTCATTAGAAATGAAAATACAATGTGTCACAATTGTTTTCTACATGTTTTCATTTTTTGAAATCAAGCTATTACATCATCTTGACCAACATTCCTTAGAAAATGTTTTTGTCTTTTTGATATAACAAATGCAATTATCGTTGAAGATTTTCACCAATTTAATTACGCAACATCTTTGATGTTGCGACAAGTAAAAGTAATGATAATTTAATTAATAAACGATACTTCAATGTAAATACAAGGTGTTTCGCCTTTCAAATTAATTATGTAGTTCCAAAGTTAAACTTAAGTCTTATTTTATTATCATCTTCAAAGTCATGTGGATACATCTCGGCTAACCATAGTAACTATGGTATATCAAACTCACCAAAACCATAGTATATATCTTAACACTACTGAACAAATCATATCACTAACTGTTAATTCCGCCAGAAAATTGTTGGTGAAGAGAGGTACCGCGCAATGATAATCCGTCGGTGATAATTCACCAAAAATGTATTCGTTGTGGATAATTTGATTTTCAACGGACTACCGATAAGTTATAACATTTGGTTATTTAAATAAATAAACAAAGATGTATTATTATAGTCTTAGAGAGATAATTATGAACTTTAATATAAGATGCGCTTAATTATGGGTTTGGAGAAGCCTTTAGTGTATATATCCAAATATTAGCCATTTATGGAAAAAGAAACCCTCCATCACAAAAACACACACACAAACACACGGTTTTGCTCTCATATTTAAGAAACGAATTCATAGTCGTGTAGATCTCGTCAAGATCGACAACAAGGAAATGCCAAAGGATCAAGATCAAATGACAATCATCCGGATCTAGCTCGAGTTCATAAAAGTACAAGTGTTCGATACGCAAGAAAGGACTTTCGGTCAGAAAAGTGTCAGGTAGATCAAGTGAGTTATGTTGTTCTAGACCACTACTAGAAAATTGGGTAATTGCCACCAAAAATTTGCTACCGAAAAAAATTGTTGCAAATTTAGCGGCCGATTTGGCATATTTGCTACCGAAAATGCGAATTACTTGACACGGTGGCTAAGCGGTCGGAGTTTTTGCAACCGTTAACAACCGTTGGCTAGGCGGTCGGAGTTTTTTGCAACCGTTGGCTAGGCGGTCGGAGTTTTTTGCAACCGTTGGCTAGGCGGTCCAACCGTTGGCTAGGCGGTCGGAGTCGGAGTTTTTTTGCAACCGGTGACTAGGCGGTCGGAATTGTTTTTGCAACCGGTGGCTAGGCGGTCGGAAATTTTGCAACCGGTGACTAGGGGGTCGGAATTTTTTTTTGCAACCGGTGGCTAGGCGGTCGGAAATTTTGCAACCGGTGATTAAGTGGTCGGAGTTTTTTTAACCGTTTATTTTAAAAAATTGATATGCTTTTACAAAAACAACTGTAATCTTGATAAGTTTCAGTTTATAAATAATGATTTATTAATGACTATAAAAATATATTGTGTATATAATATCTGATATTGTGAAAGTTAAACGAGCCTAGTTGGTTATACGAGCCAGTCTTTGTGAAAGTTAAACGAGCTGAGCTCGAGCCTAGTTGAGCTTGGTCTCAGTTCAGCTCGGCTCGTTTCCACCCCTAAACAACACCAAAATAAAAAATATGGGGGCCTTTTGTGTTGGTTGTCTTTATTCGATTAACCCTTTTGGAATTATTTAATTATTGGACCAATTAACAAAAAGCTTGAAACAAGCCGAGTCTTATAAAGCCCGAGCCTCAATTAAAGATCATTTAGTTAAAGCCCGAGATTTTTTTGGGAAGATCGTTTGTGCTCGTAGAGCCTTAACAACCGTAGTGTAAAGCTCGAGTGTTAGAAAAGCGCTCAAAATGAGCCCTACTCGAGCTCGAGTACGTCAAAAGCTAAGTCACGCTTCATTTTGCACAACAATCATCGGTTAGATGGAGTTGTGTGTCGCTCATCTGCGATATCCATGATCCAGATCAGTCAAAGCTCTAATCTCTGGTTCATTTTGTTGAATTATGTCTTCTACTTGATTGTTGAATCAAATTTTGTGTATAATTGCTTTGTGTATTGATATTTGACCTAATTTTACTTTTAATTGATTGATCTGTAATTGAATTATTTAAGCTAAGTGTGAATGAAGATTTGAATTCATTAGGTATTTAGGCAATTGATTTAGCGACATAGTGTTACAGAATGTAGATATCTTGTAATTTTGCATAAAACATGGCGAAACACTGCTATCTTGGTTGAAAATTTGGAAATTATCGACATCAAACATATAATATCAATGTTTAGTGGCGAGGATGTAGCAGTAACAACAGAATACAAGTTGGCTTTAAATGCTTATAACATAATTTATACATAATAACATTATTACATAAATATATATTTATAATATTAATTAAACTATATAAATAATAGGCTTGTTTAGGATCGCGAGCCATATTGAGCTCAATCATTGAAGCTTGGACTAAGTGTTCATGCTCGTTAAACAGGTGAATTTTTAGATTTGAGCTCGTTTACACTTGTTTAAGTCGAGCTTTTACTAAGCCGATCTCAAGTAGCTCACGAGCGTCTTGGGTCGTTTTACTCCCTAATGGTAAGCACTTGAGCGTCTTGGCACGTAGCAAGGTAATATTGTATTTTCAGTTTTGCTTCATTATTTTCCCAATTTATTGTCATGGTCTTTTTGAATTATAATAACTATCTTTTATTTATTTAGGAAATCTACAAGGAATTATTGGCCACCACAACAGTGTTTATTATCCCCAATTCTCTGCATTTGTACAGTAACAGATTCTTTAACCTGAGGTTATGTTACTTTGAATCATATTTTCTAAACTGCACTAGCCACATTAAGATGGACGATGCCTTTGGGTATGTTGTTTAGGGATGAGTTCGATTGTGGTCCCGTACCAAACCTACAATACCAGTCCTGAAAATCTCTAAAATGAATATTGGCATAACACAGAGTAAACATGGCAGCAACTTGGGCCCGCAGCAACACGCGGGTACGATTACTAGTTATAATATTAAAAGGTATGCATAAACAATAATGTATATTTTTATTAAGTTGATAGAAATTGTTAACTGATACATACCATTTGTAGATCACGGCTACCTGAAGTGCTTTCTACAAGATGGGGTCGTGCATGAGCATCATAGATGACTGGCCTTTCAAACCAAGGGATCATGAAGTGTGGACCTTCGAGGTAAACCTTATGAAACACGTAACCATTTACTACAATAATACTACTAAAAATTTTATGAAGCTACAGTATTTGCATCCATCAAAGCATTTGATATAATGAAATGTACATGGAAATGACAAATGGCATGCAATTAGCAAGTGATCTGTAAATATTATGAACCTAAGAACACCTTTTTTTTAGATATTAAGTAGATAAGGATGACATTTATATACATGAAATAAATGAAATGACATTGGTTTCTTTAACCTCTATACATTTGTATTTTTGAAAACTGCAGAATACAAAGACTCGATTAAATATATTATATCATTTAGCAATAAGATGCGAACCCATATTGATCTTCAACCCGCATAATTTGTTAATGTTTTTGATACATCATCCGCCTTCCACATTTTAGAAATCTTGATTTTTTTTAATGTGAAATGACATTAGGGCCCCTGGGTGCCAGCGAGAATATGAAAGTCGTGCTGCTGTTAACACTGTTGTATTGCATCCTAATCAGGTGTCTAATCCTTCTTGAAACTGCATTATTTTCAGTTCGATTAAGTTTTGTTTCTATTAGATTTCTAACTTTGGTTCTGTGATGTATTGTTGTTGGCTTTGAAGACTGAATTAATATTTGGTGACCAAAATGGCAATATTCGCGTATGGGACTTGACTGCAAATTCGTGCAGCTGTGAGCTGGTAGGCGATCTGTCATTTCATTTTCTTCTTGTTAACGTTTTTCAATTGTATGCTTAGGGTTTTGAATTTCTGACACAAAAAACATGGGTTTAAACGGGTTCGGTTTGTTTTGTGTCAAACCTACCAAAAACATGTTTAGCTAAACGGCTAGGGTCCGGTCACACTGAATGGTTCGCAGGTTGGGCCGTTTGTTTTTTTGTTATTAAAAACCATGTTTTATAAGTTCAAAGAGAAACAAGCATCAAGTTTTATAGTATAGATGTAATTGCTCTATATACATTTGTATTTTTGGAGTATTAATATGCAAAAAAACTAATTTATTTTTTTTCGGGCTAGTTGCGCCGTGTTAATGATTTTGTCAGTTGGTTTGCATGTGTTGAGGTTTACTCTCTCTATGTACATTGCATGTATCAACAGTTGTTTGACTTTGACTCAGGTGCCAGAAGTTGATACAGCAGTGAGATCTCGGACGGTTATGTGGGACGGAAGCTTGGTGGTTGCTGCAAACAACAAAGGAACATGTTAAATGTGGAGGTTATTGCGTGGAACACAGGTATTGCTTAGTCATGTGGCTTTATTTTGGTTACAATGGAACTGGTTGGAGCGGGTTATTATAGGGTGTTAACGTGTTCGATCCTATTAATAAGCTTGCTAAATAGTTGAATGAGCATTTTTTTTTATATTTTTTTTATTTATTAAATTAAATTTTGTCTTTATATTTTAGGTATTATTAAATTTCGGATAAAAATGACCAAAATATATAATATGCTATATGCATATATATATATAGACTAAACTAGTTTTTATCCCCCGTATTACGGGGGCTTTTATATTATTCATTTTTAATATTTATACGTTTTTGGGTTTAATTTTATTTATTGTAATGAAATTTATAATATACTTTTAGAGTTTGATGATAAAAATGTTTCACAAATAACTAATATGTTATAGCCCGGTTTAAAAGTTATATGGGTTTTGTAAGACCCAAGACCACACTTGTTTCACAAATAAATGAGATGTCATAACCCGGTTTAAAAGCTATATAGTTTTGATGAGACCTAAGACCCGTTTATTTTTTTTACTACAAAAGTGATTTTTTTAATTATAAATAATATTTATGAAAGTTAATAATATACTTATGGTTTGATGAGACCCAAGACCCGTTTATTTTTTTTACTATAAAATTGGTTTTTAATTTAAATAATATATATATATTTTTAAAATAAATAAGATATTAATTTTTAGTATATCCTATTTTGTATGATTTTTACATCAATAATTTAGTGAGAATAATTTTTTATTTAATGAGATATAACCCGTTTAAGGAATATCTGGGTTTGGTAAGACCCATACCCATAAATTCGGGTCAAATGCATGAGAAGCCTTCATTTAAAAATCAAGCAAATCTGGTGATTCCAAAAAAAGGGGGAGCGACCACATCGCGACACATAGGATTTTTATGTTTTCGTTTATATATATTATAGATTATAAATTATAAACGATCCTAGCCTGAGCCTTACTTATCAAGCTCGAGATGGCTTGCGAGAGCTTAAACAGGTATATTAGTTATATAATTTTTATTCAATAAATTAAATATACATTTATATAATGATAATTATGATATATAAATTTAGGATAAAAATAACTTAATAATATAGTATGTTATATATAAAAATAAGTATTTATTATATATATAAACTAATCAATAAATAGAAAATGACCCGCGCTTGAGCTCATGCGGGTTGAAGAAACACCATTGATTTCTTTAACCTCTATACATTGGTTGTTTTGTAGATTGAAAAGTTAAAGATGGTTATCAAGGAACTCATCAAGGAAAATATAAAAGAGGAAAAGAATGTTAAATAGAATTATTGAAGAGTTGTGACTGAAAAGGAAAAAAGATAAAGCAGAGAAAGATTCTATACACAATATGATGACATATTGAAGTGACGCTAGTAACTACCGTTAAAAATATAAATACTTTAGTTTGGATGTTTTAATATGTTAGGATAACTCATATTTGACATTTTAATTTGTAATGCTAAATGGAACCTTTTTTATATAATTTTGAAACTTGGATAAATGTATATTTATAAAAATATGACTATTAGCATCTTTAATATATAAAAATTGCTGAAACAAAAAATATATATAAAAATATAATTTGGTCGCAAAATATGCGACTGCACTTATGGTAGCAGGATTTGCGACCGTTCTAACAATAGCAAAAGTTGCCGCTCTTATGGTAGCAGGATTTGCGACCGTTCTAACAGTAGCAAAAGTTGCGACGACCGCTCTTTGATAGCAAGACTTGCGATTGCTCTTTGGTAGCAAAAATTGGCTGATTTGCGACTGTTTTTATGGTAGCCAAATATGGTCGCAAATGTGTAGAAGCGGTTGCAAATTGGTCGCAATAGGGCTTTTGCGACGTGTGTTTTTCCCACGTAGTTTTGGTCGCAAAATGGTCGCAACAAGGCATTTGCTACCGTTTTGCGACCGGAAATGCTGTCGCAAAAACTCATTTTTCTAGTAGTGGACCCCTTCTCTTTTAATATTTTGAGGATGGTGTGCATACATAAATGTGTTAGGTAAGTTAAAGTTAGATAGTTTTTTATGTGTTAAAGCAATCAATCTATGCCCTCGGGTATATGTGAGGTCCTTGGATGGTTTTTTGTTAGGACCTTGTATGGGTGTATGTTAGGCAACACGTACCTTTGGGGTGTACCGGTAATTGTAATTACGTATGTAAATGACTTTGGTCATGTCATGGCTGGAAGGTTAGATAGATTGAAAAGATTTGATTGACTTGCTTTAGACATGGTGAAGGAAAGGTTATGTTTTATGCTTTGGCACGTCAATGCTATTATTTTAATATAATAACTGTTATAAATGTTAAGCTAGAACTCACTCAGCGCGAGACTGACTTTTACGCACATCAAGTTAGCAGATGAGAAGTTAGGAAAGGAATAAGGAATGGCAGGAACATTATGGGTTATCCAAGCACCAAGTGGCATCTAGTAGTTCAGTTTTGATATGCTGAAATATTCGTACTTGCTCATGATATTTAAGATTCATTTATTATGTTTTATTGTGTTTGTTATTAATTCCAAGTTTAAGAACTAAATGCATGTGTAAATCCAAATTTCGAGACCCCCGGGTTCTGGGAATTTCATAAGTATTCTCCAAGACAAGTAAACTCAATTACTAACAAACTATTGACGACTCACTACCAATAAATTACCAAAGACTTCTTTAAAATTTAGCAGACGATTGTCAATTCAACATAAATTTATTTTCCATAAAAGTTTGAAACACGAAATATTTTTATTTCATGGAAATCATAAATAGATCAACTATAAATTCTGAAAATTAATGTAAATTCCAAAACTTAAAATAAAATTATAAAACTACAGTAACTAAGAATAAATTGTCATTTCGAACTTGTGTTGGGCTTGATATTAGCATATGTCTTGTCACGGACTCTTGTTGAATTCGGTTTTAGGATATATTTCGGCGAACTTGTATTGAGCTTGATTTTAACGTGTTTTGTGAACTAACTATCCAATTCAATCCTACGGTTTAATAAAACTATATATATAAATAAGAGAATTAGATCATTTATAGAAATGTCGACGTCATAACGGTTGTAAATGGAACATTTCCATGCATGACCTATTATTATTGTCAACTCGCCTATTTGATTTTCCTAACTTAAGCATAAGCTCGAGTTGTAACCAATTTATCTAAGTACTTCAACAAGATCTATATAATTTAGAATAAGTATCGGCACTTTATTCGACTTTGGAGCAATGCACTGCTCTACACTTGTTACAAAGGGACCTGCAAATATGTACAAATACAATATACCACAATATGTATAATTACAAATCGCAAAATCAACTTGTATCCAATCGGAATTGGCCCATCTTCCCTTTAAAAAAAGGCTAGTCGTAAAGAATTAATGACTAGACAATTATTTTCTCTCCCTCTCCCTCTTGGTATGTGTCTTAAAATTATTCTCCTTTGTTGCCAGCATCCTCATCATCTTCGCAATTGTCATTAATCGAGTTACATGGCATCTCATGTGACAAGACAAGTGTGTTTGATATCCTCATTCACTTCTACAACTATTGGCAAGTTTACACTTTCACTAATCTGGCAAAATTCTTCATCATCAATATTATCATAATAGGGACTTCATTAACGCATTGTTCTAGTTCACACACCCCCTTGGCTTTCGTCTTCACAACTACGTGCCCACCATTTTTTCAAGACATGTGACATGGAAGGATACAATGAGTAATATAATTGTTATGCCTGTAATATTAGAACCCACAGGTCATTAGTTTTTAGCTTTAATTTGAATTTAATATCTACCAAGCCATGTGTTGGATCCACTCTAACCCCGTGGCTAGTATCAAATCTTGTACACTATAATATCATGACAACACAATGAGCTGTCCATAATAATTAGGCTCTACTCATTGTACACGCCACTATTATATGTGACCCGCTTTACCACATGTGTGCTCGGTATGTAAACTTTATCCTCTTACAAATATTGTTTACACGGCAAAATATAATGGGCAGGTCTCTGATGTAGATGTCATGCTCTAATCATAAACAAATATTTTAATTCACTTAAATACCTATAACTATTACGAGTAAGTAAGGTCGTCTTTACAGGAAATCAATTGAAAATGCAAGTAAAACTCATTACTTTAACTAACTAACTAGGCGAACAGACGATGTGAAACAGTTTAGAAATATAGTTTGAATGCAACATGATTACTTTTAAAACTATAAACAATTATGATAAAGGTGATTCACTTCAGGTTTAGGTAATGCGATAACAAACTAATCACATATTCTATTAAATCAATAACGCGGTAATGTCACACCCCAACCTAATGCGAATAAATGCTAGGGCACTAACTGATTGTTTAAAACTCTCAAGGTACTATCATGCAATAATTTAAAGTGGCGCGCAATATCTATTAATTTATATTAAATATCCAAATTAATCCAAAAAAACAAAGTACATAAATTAAAACAAAGGCAACAAGACAATTCAAAATTTAAAACTAAGTCTTGATTTATTCTTCTAACGTTAATAACTCTAAATTCTTCACCAAATCTTGACGTCAGTTCAAACTTCAAACGATAACCTGCATATGCGTATAAAATAAAATAGTCCTGTCAACACAAGGTTGAGTGAGTAAAACACCAGTTAATTCAATATAATATAATATGAGAAAATGAGCAAACTGTCCTCAATGCGGTATACAATTAAGCCATAGCATGTATACATTTCAAACAGATAATAAAATGTGGGCTAAACCGTTGCCATGCGAATCGGGTGTTGGTTAACATGAGTGAGTTGTCGGTGATACCATTGTCATGCGATCGGACGACGGCCACTACGATAGTCGTATGATCATACTAAATGTGAATATGATGGACATCTCCGAATACGATAAAATAAACAAATAGACATGTAACAAGTTAGGCACATAATTGATAGCACACAAAGTTAACAGTTGCTATTGTGAATACTAATAATAAGTAAATAATGTATATATGCATATGTCCCCAAAAGTTTGGAAAACAAGTAAAAAGAGGGGAGTGATTACTCACCTTATAAACAAGAGAAATGAATATGATAAGGACGGTAATAAACGTCACGCTCGTCAAGATGTAACAACGGAATATCTTAAGTAAAAGTAATAGGAGAGATACTAATGATTAACGAATGAATTCTATAGATTTAAGATTTAAGATTTGAGATAATGAACGGGTATTCAAGAGTTCAAATATTTTATTTAAAGTTTGTTTTGTAAAAGTAATTTTATTAGTAATAAAAGAATAAATCATTTAACTTAAAAATATTAAAGTTGTAATAGTTAAGATCAATCTATATATTTTAATTATGTATTATAAATTAAAACTTATTTTAAATCTTTAATTTTTAATACCTTTAACAATACATATTATATAAATATATACCCATCTATATAAAAATATATGAAAATATACGGTTTTAACAAAGGTTTAGAAAAACGACTAGTTAATATGTCGGTTTTGATAAAATATTGATTAATTATTATATTTGTGTTATTGATAATAGGTTTTAATGATTTAACAATATATATATATATATATATATATATATATATATATATTATGGGTGCAAATGAGCTGAGTCGAGCCCGAAAATAAGTTAAAATAATGACACTCTAGTGAATGTAAAAAGATTCTATTACGACCCCCCAGTTAAAACGTTCTGGTTCCGTCACTGCACACAAGACGGCTAGGGGAAGGCTCAAACTTGCACCCAAGCCCATCTAGCCAATACACACCCACACCCTAGCCAACTGTGCTAGGGTGTTACTTGGTTTAAACTTGCAATTAATAATACATAACCAGAACATAAAATAACCATATTATAATATGAACCCAAGAACAATCTATCGACCAAATCGTGCATGTTTGGCTGATTGATTATGGGGTTAAAGAAATTGAGGCAACGACGGACTGAAACATGTAACATATTAGCTATTACGATGTTTAATTGCAGGTCAAATTGATCAAACTAAGGTCGGCATTAACGTGATCCAGGAGAGACACTAGCAGACGATGATAATCAAATTAATGATGGGGTTATGTTGAAAATGAAGGTATGATGGTGCAGGCCAGTTTAATTGTAGTATCATCATTTCCATATAGTATAATACAATTTAGCTTATGGACGGTTATGTATAATATGTAAATACGTATCAAAATTATCACAGTTTCTTAATTAAATACGCCGGTGAGCTCATTAAAGTAAGAAGAATACGATGCATGATTCAATTTCCATGATTGTGACGAAAATTATGGTTCAAGATAGCTAACTGGGTCCGGGTATGCAAAATGGTTAATTGATTGAAATTACCAGATTTTGCAATGCAGTCCATCAACTATGGATATGGATACAAAAAGAGATTAAAGTATAGTTTAGGGTTAAAAAGGTAGATATATTAAAGTTACTTTTAATAATTAAATAAATATTCAAACAATAATATTAAAATAATAAAAATAACTCGATAATTGCGGTATACTATTGATAAAACTTCCCGAACATCGAAGCGAGTCGGGTAATGGTTAGAAATTATAAAATTAAAAATCCGAATTGTTATGGTATCCCATACTTTTCGGAATTTCGTCCCAAAATTGAAGAATACAAGAACAGAATCATTAAATTTTGAGGAAAGGAAAAATCTTAAATATAATTTAAAATTCATCATAATACGAAACTTTGAGTAGTTGGAGCAACGCTCCAAATAAGAATCCGATAAGAGCACTTATATATAGGATGTATCAATGGTGTATCCACCATGTCCTTATAATCTTTACATTTGTACAGTTATCCCGACTGCATTCGATTCTATATTATGACACACAATTGTACGTATTATGATTTCCATGTGAGGACTTGAGGAATTACGTGTCGACCCGTAATTACTTAGATCGTTGGATGGTCCACATAACTCGCCCCATCGTGTGGGTTGCAAAACATTTGAAAGACGCGATTTTTAGAAAACAAAAGTTTTAAGACGTTTTAACTATAAAACTATAAAATCACCAAGGTATAAAACATTTCAAAAATTGATGTGGATTTAAATGAAACATTGAAATTTCTAAATCATCTTTTAATGTAAAAGTATAAGTCTTGAAAATCTTAAAGGAATAACTCACTAAAAGTTGATATTATAAAAATTGTTTTTGATGTATGAGAATAAGAAAATAAGATAGGAGTATGCTATAAAAACAATTCACTAATATAAAATAAGTTTTATTCATAAGATAAGATATGCGAATAGTAAATAATTCAAACTGAAATAATTTAATGCCATAAAAAGGTGTTACGATTCATAATTGGGAAAAGAGAAAAATAACTTAAGATAGAATGAGAAATCGACAAAAGTATTCGGAGTCCTTGAGTAGCTTAATTGGTCTGACTTGAAGTACCATAAAGAGTTGAATTCGTAAGAGCGTGAGCATTCGAGGTAGACTGACTTGGAATAGCTTGAATAGCAGGGGCTTGAATAGAGTATGATTGGTAAACTTGAGCTTGTGGGTGCCAAGTTTGATAAGGTTGAGTTATGTAAGGTTGATCTTGATTGATAAGAGGAGCTTGGAGGACATGAGGTTGATAAGTTTGAACTTGGTGTGCATGGGTAAAGTAGTAGGGTGCAGCCATAACTTGAGCTCCCAAAATTCGGATTCAAGCCTTTGCAGTTCATGCTCGGGGCAAAACTCTTTCTTCATGGCATCCTTGAGATCACCCCAAGGCAGGGCCACAGCCAGCTCAGGTTCTTGGTCGGCTTTGAAAGCATTCCACCAAGTGATAGCTCGATCCTCGAAAACGCTCGAGGCGAACTTAGTCCGTTGGACGTCCGGACATTCACAATCGATAAACAGGTTCTCCATCTTCTCGAACCATTGCAGAAGTTTGGTGGATTTTCTTCACTATAAAACGAGGTAGGTTTGATACTCAAGAAGTTCTTAAAGTCATAGTTGTTCGGAGCAACAGATGTAGCAGAAGCATTCGAGTTGAGGCTTTCATTTTGGGTTATGATAATGGGCATAGCACCAGCAAACGATTTGGTGACCCTAGCCCCCAGACGACGATCGTGAGAACCAGATGAATGTTGGTGATGACGGTGGTTTCTTAGTGAAGACATTTTATGAGGAATAAATGTAAAAGATTGTAAGATAAAGGGTACATTGCGTACATACTTATGAGATGATGTAATCAATTTGATCAACGTGAGATAACTAAATAGGGATATGAGGTCAGTTTAAGAGTTAAAATTATTTGATTAAATTAACTTAACAAACAACTAACGAAACATAATTTGTGTGTTGGCCTTCCAAGAGCTTTCCATGGCAGTTTAAATGGCCCAACTGTAGGTTCCCTGGATGGATCTGCACGGGATATCTCGATCTACACAGGTGCGGAATCCCTGCGTAGGTCGTTACGAGCGTAGAACACGAATCAAACAAACACACGATACGAATAAACGAACACACGTTATATTATAACCGAAACACGTGATGTAATATCACTGATTACAGAGAACTCTCGAATACACGTCTGACGACTTACAATTCACGAACTGAACGAACTAGATTAACAACTTAACCTAAGCCGTAACCTAGGTATATATTCACGACAACTTCGCCTGATATGTTCAGGCGAAGTTGTTGCTAACTTCGCTTGACTAACAAGTTCGCCTGATAAGCGAACTTGTCAGTAACTTCGCTTAAACATAAACAAAACACAATTAACATTACAGACTCGATTACAGACACTAGACTATGAACTACTGACATTATGCACCAACAGACTCCCCCTTGGCAGTAGCTTCATATCTTTATCTTTAAGCACTTGTCTTGTAATCTTCATGCATGCACTCCCTCTCTTACACAGACCGTGACTACTCGCTGATATTTCCTCGCTTCATCTTTCCAAGCAGGAATATAGAATATCTTCTTCTCGTTTAACACCTGCAGATCAGCTTTAGATAAATTAACAAGATGCATCGGATCATACACTCTTAGCACTTCTTGTTCGTCTTCGTCTTCCATCACGGCTTCAGCAGTCTGGCAATCCACATACCACCATTTAAGATCTTTCAGCACATCTTGAGGCATAGTATTCATTGGAACCTCTTTCAAACACCGAATCGGCTTATATTTCATCACCATCCAAGATTTGCCATCTGCTCTCATTCCTCTTTCAGTATCTTCAACTAATTTCCCTTTCCGTGGCTTCAACAATTCAAACTTTTTCTCTTTAATACTTTCTTTCCACACGATCTTCCCAATAACTCTGGCCATATTATCATCACTTCTATTAATCAACCCCAGTCTGGCCAAATCCTTTACCTCACACTCAGGTAAGGTATTTAGAGATCTCAACGTCCTCTTAAAGTATTGGATCCCATCATATCTTTTCACCACGAACACTTTTAGCTGTTCATCATATAACCAACAGATAATGCCTTTCTTTGACTCAGCGTAGCCTTTGATATTATAACTCTTCTTGAACATTGCAGGAACAGCAGGCTTCTTCGTTTTAACAAACCAATGAGCATAGCCTTCCTTCCATCTAGGCTGCTCCTCCCATTCAGTTTCATCACCTACTGTATCTTCACATACATTCGACTTCTCAACGGTTGGAAGCTCGTGTTCAACATTCTCCTCTACAATTTCACCTTCTTCAACATCATCTTCTATCACTATCTGTGCAACAATCTTCTCAAGCACATCATCATCACACACATCATCAACATCTAACATATCATCATCCAACTCCTTCAAGGCATCGATCACATCATCTCCCATCTCCTCGTCATCTATCAGAACCACCACATCGTCACCTGCACCTGTTGACTCCCCCTGAGCTGTGGAAGTCCCAAGAGCTTGAGTAGTTCTTGGCAACTCACCACCTGCACCTTTCGATGCATTGGGATCATCGTCTCTATCATTTCTTCTCTTTGTCCTCAACTCGTCGCCTTTACAGGTCGTCTCCCCCTGAGATGCCAAGAACTCCTTCATAGCATCTATAATTTTTCCATGTTCAATCAGTAGGGACGACTGCAGCTGATTCTCTGTTACTAGGCGCTGAATAACGGTTAATGTCCGATATAATAACCTTACACACCTTGAATCGTTAATAGAAACTGAAGAAAGATAACAAAGATGAAGTCGGAAAACAAGTTCGCCCGAAACTGGATAAGTTCGCTGGAATTTCGGAAGATAAGATCGCCGATATTGAAAATAATGAACGATTGACCTTTTAAAATCCTTTTTATATGGGCGGAGTTATACAGGCGAAGTTAAGGATAACTTCGCCTCAGGCGAAGTTATGCTCAAGTTCGCCTGTTTAACAACTTCGCCGATAATTACAAAACCAACCCATATAATTTGAACATTTTTCAATTTACTTTTAAAACCTCCTTAAAGAGTTAAATGACACGATCAAGACCAAGTAACCAGTTATAAAATCATAAAACTACCTAAGTACGAAAAACTTTTAAAAATTAAAGTACAAGGGATCAAATTTCAGTCTCGACAGGGACTACTACGTTTTAGAAAAGATCCAAACAGGATTCATACTAATTACGTGACTGTCACATAGATCCGTGTTTAGCTGTATTATGACATAAAGAAACAGGTTGTAAGCAGGTAAATCACTTAAAATGGTTTTCATCATTTCTGTGATACGAGTTAGGTTCAATTATGTCTCAAAATTTAAGTGGGCAACAACTCAGAGATTATGATGCCTCCTATCTATTCTCAAAGCGTATTTGGCTTTCCCCAAGTCACCCCGAATTGACCTCGACCCATAGTGTCTGATTAAGTTTGTAAGTACTCTTCATCTGCTTCCCGTTCTCTTTCTTACTCCATGATTGAGAAGTCTTGACATTGTCAGCTCTAGAATGTTTCAATAACTCATAAGGTTTTTTTTTTTTTTTTTCTTTTTTTTTTTTTTTTTTTTTACGATAAACATTTACATAGACTTCAGAGTAGTAAACAACTGCAAGTCCCGAATCTGGATCACTGCAGTTTCTTCACACACTATCTTTACGGGAATCAGAACACTTACGGGCTCGTGTATGACTGGGTAATCGCTTTTCTGCCTATCATTCGGAAAGATATATATGAAGACATGCAAAACTCTTAAGGAGTTTCCACGTAAAATAGAGTAGATTTAGTTTGTATCACATCTACTTTTACGCACCATAAAAAGCTACCATGACATACAATGACTGTTCTAAAGCCTTTTAAGCCTAATAACTTCACTAGTTAAGCACACAGAATCAGTATATCTATCATTTTCCAAGGTTGGATCAATTTTCTGTTAAACATAGCAAACGAACTTCTTACGAAGTAGTAGATTTGAAAAATAATTTCATTTCCCATAAAAAAAAAATTTAACTTCAATCGCCCCGATCAAGTCAAAGTCTTCAGGTAAACGGCAATCCTGAAGATCCAATGGATCAACAGGACCGACCACATACAAGGATGTGTCCTTCTAACTAATTATGAACGACTAATTTTCAGCGAAAGAACCCAAACACATCATAAACCGCCCCGGTTACTTTCAGTCGTCTGGTAAATGACAATCCTCATATTCTACAGGTAGAAATGAGGACCAAACATATCCAAAGATATGTCCATCAAACTGAGGTAACCGACATAGTTTTAAGCGATAGTGATTTTTTTTTTTAATGAAGATAAAAAGCATGGTTACTCGGGATTGATCATCCCGTTCAGCTCAACAAGGTTTTGAAATCTTGATTTGTCAAACGCTTTAGTAAATAAATCAGCGAAATTATCTAGCGTATCAACCTTTTCGAGCTTAATCAGTTTCTTCTCAGCACAATCCCGTATAAAATGATAACGTATGTCAATATGTTTAGTTTTACTGTGCTTAACGGGATTGTTAGTTACTGAGATCGCAGCAGTGTTATCAATACAAATTGGAGTAAGTGAGAAATTCAGACCATAGTCGCGTAACTGTTGTTGAATCCACAGAACCTGGGAGCAGCAGTTGGATGCTGCCATGTATTCTGCCTCACATGTTGAAATGGCGACTGATGTCTGCTTCTTGCATTGCCAGAACACTAATCTGCCTCCTAGAAACTGACATCCTCCAGTAGTTGACTTCCGACTCTGATTGCACCCTCCATAATCAGAATCTGTGTAAGCTACCAACTCCAAGTCTCCTCCCTTCGCGTACCACAACCCCAGCTTAGGTTTGCCTTTGAGATACCGCAAGATCCTCTTCACACCCTTCATGTGAGATTCCTTTGGGTTTGCCTGAAAACGAGCACAAAGACAAACTGCAAACATAATATCAGGCCTAGAAGCAGTTAAGTACATTAAAGAACCTATAATTGCCCGATACTGAGTTGGGTCCACATCTGCGTCATTGTCTGTCTCAGCACCCAACTTATGGTTGACGCAGATTGGAGTATCAAATGGAGTGCTGTCCTCCATCTTGAAACGTTTGAGCACATCATGGACATACTTGGTCTGATGAATGAACATCCCATCCTTCTTCTGATCAACCTGCAATCCTAAAAAGAAAGTTAGTTCACCCATAGCACTCATTTCAAACATTTTCTTCATGACGGCCTCAAACTCCTGACACATGGAGACTTTTGATGCAGCAAAGATAATGTCATCCACGTAGACTTGCACCAGCAGGAAGTCGCTTCCTTCTCTCTTGAAGAACAACGTGCTATCTATCTTCCCTCTTTCAAACCCATTTTCAAGCAAGTAATCTGATAAAGTTGAGTACCAGGCACGAGGTGCCTGATGTAGTCCATACAACGCCTTGCTTAACTTGTACACGTGGTCTGGAAAGTCTGGGTTAGGAAAACCCGGAGGTTGCTCAACGTACACAACCTCATCAACTTTCCCATTTAGGAACGCACTTTTCGCGTCTAACTGAAATACCTTCATCTTCTTATAAGCAGCAAACGCCAAAAACAATCTAATGGCTTCCAATCTTGCCACAGGAGCGAACACTTCATTATAATCAATCCCCTCTTGTTGATTAAAACCTTTAACGACTAGCCTCGCCTTGTTTCTTATAATAATCCCTTTCTCATCTCTCTTGCACTTAAAAACCCATTTTGTGCCTATCGCATGCACATTCTTTGGTTTTTCAACCAAAGTCCAAACTTCCATTTTCTTGAATTGAGCCAGCTCTTCTTGCATGGCTTCGACCCACGAGCTGTCCTTTAGAGCCATTTGATAATTCTTTGGTTCAATCTGGCTGATAAAGCAGGTGTACAAGCATTCGTTGATTATGCATGTCTCCTTAATGCTTGTGTAAACACAGGTGTGCTCATTCAAGCTACGTCTTGTTTGTACACCGGAGGACACATCACCAATCACATTCTCCAAAGGGTGATCTTTATGAATTCTCGTGGTCGGAACAGAACCGACATGCAAATTGTCTTCCAAGTTAGAAGAGAGCTCGTCAATGGTTGTTTCTTGCTGAGAGTGAAACGGATTCAAAAATTCTTCTTCAGGAAAGGCAGCAGGGGTATCGATAGCATTTGATGAGGAAGGTTGACATTTATCAAACAGCTGTCTTTGCACTAGATTTTCTTCCTCATCAAGGATCATCTTCGTAGCAACTCTTTCTTCTACTTCTGCACTATCCAAATAAGGTATGTTAAAAGACTTAAAAAGTCTATCATAGTCGAAAAACTCAGCAGGTCCGTTGCTTGGTTTTGGCGGTTTGTAACTTGTGATATCGGTGTTACACACCACCTCAACTTTGCCGGTCGATGTATTAAAGACACGTCTGTTGGGAGTCCCAACAACATAACCGACTAAGATTCCTTCATCGGCTACTTCACCAAATTTAGAATTTGTCTTTAAAATCGAACAAGGGGACCCGAATGGTTCAAGACCACTCAAGTTGGGCTTCCTCCCATGCATAAGCTCATAACACGTTTTATTAAGTCTTTTAACAGTCAAGACTCTATTCAGGATATAACAGGCTGTAGCAACAGCTTCAGCCCAGAACACCACAGGAAGCTTCGAATCAGCCAGCATAGTTCTGGCTCCTTCAATTAACGTTCTATTCTTCCTTTCAGCCACTCCATTCTGTTGCGGTGTATACGGAGCGCTGTATTGGTGTTCAATCCCTTTCTGAAGGCAGAAGATCTCCATTTCATAATTCTTGAACTCCGTTCCATTGTCACTCCTGATGAACTTTATCCATAACGTTCTCAACTTTGGTAATCAAATTCTTCACCATCTGAGCCGTTTCATCTTTTGATTTCAGGAAATATACCCACGAATATCGTGAGTAATCATCAGTAATCACCAAGCAATAAGAAGTACCTCCAAGACTTTTTGCATTCACGGGACCGAAGAGATCCATGTGAAGCAATTCTAGAGTACTGACAATAGAATTGACCTTCTTGGTGTGATGGGATTTCTTGTGCTGCTTTCCCTTCTTGCACGCTAGACATTTGTCTTCAAAGTTGAAACTTTTCAAGGGAACGCCCAGCACAAGTCCATTCTTGACAATGTGGTTCATCTTCCGAAGATGAATGTGCCCCATTCTCCTATGCCACAATTCGGACTCCGATTCGCTCGCTTTTGTCATAAGGCATGATTCTTCCGTGGCCATTTCAGTCGACCTCATATCCATAATATACGTATTCCTCTCACGTGGAGCCTTCATCACAATCCACTCCTCTGGTATCTGAAACCAGGATGCAACACAATCGCCTCGTTCTTTGTAAAATGTACGGTGTACTCCTTATCACAGATCTGCGACACACTCGGCAGATTGTGCTTCAATTCTTCGACAAAGTTTACTTTTTCTAGAGTCATCTTTCCATTAGACACCGTTCCCATTCCTGTAATCTTGCCTCCACTTTCTCCAGCAAAGCTCACTCTCCCTCCTTGAACAGGTTTCAAATCGTGTAACAAGTTTTTGTTACCCGTCATGTGCCGGGAACAGCCGCTATCCACAACCCAAAGATTATTGGCAGCCCTGTTCAACTGTTCCTGCACGATTAAAGCAAAATATTAGAATCTAGGGACCCAAGACCAATTGGTCTTGGATCTATACATCCCGAACTTTGGCTTTCCAAAGTTAGTCTCTGTATAATTCCTGTAAGTCCTATTAGTATACCTCCTTGTAGATTGATTGTGAGGCCTTCCAAACCTTTGTGAATTAAAAGAATTATAGCTTGTGGTTTGGTTATTAGCAGTGTAAAACTGAGATTGGTTTCTTTGAAAACCTAAATTAGTCACATTTCTGAATTTTGAATGGTTTTCATTTTTACCAGTATTATGATTACCATTAGACTTATTCTCAGTTTTAGTAGGCCTCACACCTCTGAATCTCTGCTTCAGAGGGCAATCTGCAACAAGATGTCCTAATTGATTACACCTAAAACAACACCTATGCTCAACTTTCTTTTCAACAGTTGTTTTGGATGTCGAGGCTGTATTACCGCCCGTTCGTCTCACATATGGTGGGACATACGGGTTTAGTGGAGTACTCTTTTTATTTGTTTTATCTTTCTCTCCACCATTGGGTAACACTACCTCCTCTTTTGTCTTACCCGACTCGGATGACTTATCCGAATCTGATGAGACAGGACACGGAACAGAAATTTTAATGCTTGAAACAGGCGGACTTGTTTCGCCTCTACTAACATCTGGTTCTTTACTAGTTACCTTAATTGGAACTGTCTGAACAACCTCAAAGTCAACAGATTTCTGATTACTAGGATTAAAAGTGTAATTGTGATTATAAGGTGGTGGAACCTCATGATAACCAATTCCTCCCCTCTTAACTGAGGAACCTTTATCACTAACAAGGTGATCAAGAATAGCAGAGGAATTTCTGAACTGCTCAAGTTTTCTATTCAGTTCCACCACTTTCACCAGGTGATCAGCAATCTGTTTTTCTCTTTCAGCTATTAGTTTGGTTTTTTCTTCCAAAACTTCATAGCTTAGATTAATCACTTGAATTTTTTCAGCAAGTTTTGCTTTTAGACTTTTAATATCTTTTTCACAAGCTTTTATTTTAACTTTATAGCTATTTTCTCTTGCTTTTGTAAAATGATGATCTTCTTTTAGAGTTTTAAACTCAGCATCCAAACTAACATACTGATCAGTTATAGTTGCTAATTGCTCAGACAAGTTTTCACATTTAGAACAAGTAGGTTTAGAACATACCTCGGAGAGCTGGTCTTTAACATCAGCCATGAAAGCTTTTCTTCTCCAGTAGCTTTCTCACTTTCTTCATTTTCAACATTCGCCAAATTTGCCTGTTCAAAGATTTCTTTAGAATGCAGGTTCCAGTTATATTCACCATCTTCTCTGGAAATCATGGCACTATAATCTTTACTACCCCCATTATGCTGTGTAGACTTGCCTTGACCACGTTCTACACGCTCATTTCTGCACTCCTTAGCAAAGTGGCCGTTTTGCTGACAGTTGTAGCATCTTACCTTTGTCTTGTCAAACCCTGGCCTTCCACCGACAAACTTTCTTCCGGTCTTTTTCATAAACCGTTTCACTCTTCTCACGATCATAGCCATCTGCCATTGCAGATCCATTTCTTCCAGATCATCAGCATCAATCTGGTCATAGTCTTCATCCAACATAGCTGGATCAACAATCTTCCCCTGAATGTAGTTCTCATAGGAAGCAATAAAAGAAGCATAGAGAGCAAACTGCTCTTCAGCAGATTTGACACTCATAGGCATCTTAGAGTAGTTGTTGCTAGGAATACTTGGAGAGCAACTACTCTTGCTTGCTTGCGGTTTAGATGCACTAGATCCACCTGCTACAAAGCAAACATCACCATTCGTGTTGACTGACACATGCCCCTCATGTGATGAGTTGGCGCCCGACTCTCCTTTCGAGTAGTAGGCAGCTGATTCAGTCTTCGAACCTGAACTAGAGTTGACTTTAGCACCATACATACCTGGATCTTGAACCTGATCCGTAGGTGTCTCCTTTCTAACCATGTTAAGCTCAAAGGTTCGGAGCTTGTTGACTGCCGTTTCCAGATCATATTCAGGAAAGTCTTTGTCTTCCCTCATCAGCACCGTGTACATCACCCATTTTGGTGGGAGAGCATCAAGAAGCTTCTCAACTATCTCATCTTCTCGGTAAGAAATTGAATAGTTGCTCAGTTCAGTCATCAGATGATAATATCGAGTGATAATATCATCTAGAGATTCATTCTTTAAATACTTGAAGACTGAGAACTGGGTTTTGAGCAATTTGATCTTCGAAGCACGGATTCCCACATTCCCTTCAAACCGGTTCTCAAGAGCTTCCCAAAGCTCTCTTGCTGTCTTGTACTTTCTAAAAGTATGAAGGATCTCTTGTGGAAGAGCCATAGTGATAGCAGCATGAGCCTTGCTCTCGGCCCCATACATCTTTTTCTCTTCTTCTTCCATTTTGCTGTACTTTTTGATCTGATCACGACCTTCGTACTCCATAGTTGGTGGTATATAACCATCCTGGATGCACACCCACATCTTTGCATCCTGGTACTTGACATATTGTTCGAACCGATCCTTCCAAGCAACGAAGTCGGTTCCTTTAAGCAACTTTGGGGCCTTAGTAGCTGACCCTGCTTCTACTTCCATCTTAACTAACTCAGAGATGTTAATTGACGACATCTTTCTCAAAAACTAAGAAACCCGAAAAACAAAAAAATTTCTTCTGAAAAGTACTGTAGGCGAAGTTACGGATAACTTCGCTTAAGTCTTAACTTCGCTGAAGAACTTCGCTGATTCTTAACTTCGCTTGAGGTAAGCGAATTTAGGAGGTAGGCGAAGTTGTAGAGAACTTCGCTTGAGTTAGGCGAACTTGAGAAGGTAGGCGAAGTTGTGGATAACTTCGCTTAACCTTATATCTTCGCCGAAACCCTACGAACAGTGACGGCAACTTCGCCTGATGAACACGAAGTTTCTGCAGATCTGATTTCTGGGTTTTTCGAGGTTTTTGACGGTGTAAAGGGTTGAATACGATGGTAGGAGGTAAGAATGACACAAAAACACAGAAAACACGTCCCGCGAATAGTCGAAACGGGACGATTTCTACACCCGCGTGAATATCCCGAACCACACAATCGAGCAATAGCTCTGATACCAATTGTAGGTTCCCTGGATGGATCTGCACGGGATATCTCGATCTACACAGGTGCGGAATCCCTGCGTAGGTCGTTACGAGCGTAGAACACGAATCAAACAAACACACGATACGAATAAACGAACACACGTTATATTATAACCGAAACACGTGATGTAATATCACTGATTACAGAGAACTCTCGAATACACGTCTGACGACTTACAATTCACGAACTGAACGAACTAGATTAACAACTTAACCTAAGCCGTAACCTAGGTATATATTCACGACAACTTCGCCTGATATGTTCAGGCGAAGTTGTTGCTAACTTCGCTTGACTAACAAGTTCGTGTAACATCCCGAAATTTCAAGATAATATTAATTATATTACTTAATAATAGTGGGAAAGTTTACTCGGGTTATCAGGAAATAAATAAAAGAATAGGAGTTGGTATGGGTCGGGCTAGTGTCGGGTAATAGATGTGGGTTATGGACTTGGATTAATAGAGATGGGTTAAATGAGAATGGGCCTTAGGTCCATGGGATTTCAGGGATATAAATATACCCTAAACCCAAAATATCTTTCATTTTTCACCAAACTCCCTAACACACACACCACACACTAACTTCGCCGGAACCGGGCCGAGCCAAGGGAAGAATCGGGCAGGTCCAAGAGAAAGAGATTAGAGTGCTAGCAGGTTAACGAGATCCAACAAGCTCAAAGGTATGATTCTTGATCTTTGAAGTTTAAATATCCAAGCTTTTTAGTGTATAAGCGACCGAAAATGGTCGGGAAGCGTAGTGGGTGAGATTGAACCATAGCAAGGGTGTTAAAATCGCTCAAAATGCTGGAAAGAAACCGAACAGCGGCTGTCTGGGCAACTTGGCCTTCATCTGGGCAACTTCGCCTTCAACGCGACGAACTTCGCCTGCAAGCTAAGTTCGCCTGATGAACTTCGCATGCAAGCTAAGTTCGCCTGATGGCAACTTCGCTGTAAAGTTAAGTTCGCCTGATGATAACTTCGCCTGAATCCAAGTTCGCCTAAGGTTTAACTTCGCCTGAAGCCAAGTTCGCCTAAGGTTTAACTTCGCCTGAAGCCAAGTTCGCCTAAGGTTTAACTTCGCCTGAAGCCAAGTTCGCCTGAGGTTTAACTTCGCCTAAAGCTAAGTTCGCCTAAGGTTTAACTTCGCCTAAAGTTAAGTTCGCTTAGAAAATAAATTAAAAACCTAATGGAAAATGTGTTAAGACAGTTAATGTAAATAAAATTTTTCCAAACTGACCTGGCAGCTCGACCCCAGCCAGGGGCTCTGCCCCTTGGACCCTGCTAGGGGCTGCCGCCCCTAGACCCCGCTGCCAGGGGCGCTGCCCCCGGACCCCCGTTCGTAGTGGGTAGTAGTTAAGACTGGAAAGATGATATGAGTAGTGATAGTTGTTTGATACGTGTACTTGTTATACAGTCAGCCGTGCATAGCTGAAGAAAGGGATTACGATTAACGGTGAACGTAACCGTGTTCAGGTGAGTTTCTAGCCCCATTCCTTGTTATGTTTTCGGGGCTGTGTGCATACTCGATGTGTTGTTAATACATTTATCCTAAGTGATAAGTGTATGTCATATGTGATATGTGTGATAGATATGAATGATTGTTTGTCGGTACGCGAACGATCTTCGGATATTGCGCGTACTGTCAGGTTAAAAATAAAGGTACGAATATTATATATCGAAGATGTATGAATATTTCAAATGAATACTTGTCGGGGCGTGAACGATCTTCGGATATTGCACGTAACGACAAGGGGTATGGTTGTTAAATGAATGAGGTAAGGAATGCCTAGAGTGTTCTTATGTTATAATGTAAGTATGTGTATATAGGTACACGAATGGCATGTGAGTTCTACGTTCGACATAGTAAGTTAGGATGCCAAATCCCTCTAGCTTCTGTCGGACATAGACTCGGCTGGTGATGGCGTAGTTAAGGACTGCGAGCCTTATACGTGAAGTAGATGATATATGTAAACGTAGATAAGGACTGCGAACCTTATACGTAATGTAGATAGGCGTCAGCATAGGAAAGGACTGTGAACCTTATACGTGCTGTATTTGTAGCATAGGGGAGGACTGCGAACCTCGTACGTGCTATGAATTAGGTTGCAGCATAGGAAAGGACTGTGAACCTTATACGTGCTGTATTTGTAGCATAGGGGAGGACTGCGAACCTCGTACGTGCTATGAATTAGGTTGCAGCATAGGAAAGGACTGTGAACCTTATACGTGTTGTATTTGTAGCATAGGGGAGGACTGCGAACCTCGTACGTGCTATGAACTAGGTTGCAACATAGGGAAGGACTGCGAACCTTGTACGTGTTGTGGATGTATTTCAGCATAGGAAAGGACTGTGAACCTTATACGTGCTGATTTTGTAGCATAGGGGAGGACTGCGAACCTCGTACGTGCTATGAATTAGGTTGCAACATAGGGAAGGACTGCGAACCTTGTACGTGTTGTGGATGTACATAGGGAAGGACCGCGATCCTTGTACGTACCATAAATGGTGAACATAGGTAAGGACTGCGAACCTTGTACGTGTTCACGACCTTGAGTACAGGTATAGACGGTGAACTATGAACGTACTCTCGGTAGACGGAGGTTAGTGATTGTAGATATGTATGTATGTATGGTAGCAAGTATGTATGTAGAACAGAAGGGTAACTAGTGAAGTATGGATATGTATCTACGGATATGTGTGTATGTGTATGTATTGTATGGCGTTCGATTAACTAGAACTCACTCAGCGTAGCTGACTTTTAGTATGCACGCAGGTGAGCTGATTATAAAGTTAGCATGAGGATGACACACGGCATGGATTGAACGGCTGGCATCTGAAGAAAGAAGTAAAGATGTTTTAAGTATAAAGTTTTGTGTTATGGTATCAAAGAAAAGATTTAATGTTTTGTAACAAATGATTGATGTTTTATATTCCGCGAAAAGTTTTGATAAACTCTGATTTGAACAACTGTGTTTATGAGTAAATCCGACGCTAAAGTAGGGTCACCGGGTTCGGGGCCTTACAGTTCGCCTGATAAGCGAACTTGTCAGTAACTTCGCTTAAACATAAACAAAACACAATTAACATTACAGACTCGATTACAGACACTAGACTATGAACTACTGACATTATGCACCAACACCAACGAACTAACGAATAAAAACAAATTAGTTGGACGGCCCATGAGCGTTACATGACATTTTAAGTGTACCAACTAAATAACTAACTAATCAAGATAAAAATATGAGTAGTTGGAGTTTCCCGTGAATCACCACGTATGATTAACTCTAACAAAAATATGATCTTTAAAATAAGTTGAGAAATGGATAGTAGGAGTGGCCATGGGATATATGGACTCTTCACCCAACTAACCACTTAAAATAACATAACACAATAATCGAAAAAGCCGAACTTAGCCACGAATCAGCGTGAATTCGGTTTAAAACAAATTGCAATCGCTAATGCGGTTACGTTTGACATCCTAGGGTGTCGGTCATATGACAATTGTATCCCGCTTTGGTCTATAAAATCGAGTACTGTTGTCAGATTATCCTCCAGATAAGGAATAACGTCTTACCTTGGGTTCTCGGAATCGGTTTGCCAAGGCCCGACTCACAGTTCTCTCCCCCTTCCAGTTACTACAAGACTTGTCACACAACCTAACCCTAATGTGAAAGAATAAAAACAACACATTTTTTTAGTGTCTTTTTTTCCTACGCATTTCTAACGAAACTCTATTCATTTTTCCAACATATTTCCTACAAAAATATTTGCAATAAATTTTTAGAAAGTTTTATAAAAACCAAAATTTAACCTGCTAAAAATTAATAATATAAATATTTCAAATTATATATTTGTAAGTTTAACCAAACAAAATAACATAAATTCAACACATGTTTTTTTAATAAATTTAGCAAACCCAATAACGTGAATTCAAAACGGTTTTACGTTACAAACCATCATTGATAAGTTATAAAGTCATAGTTGCGAAAAGTACTACTAATTAATTATTATCAGTCTCAAACGTTCTGATTGACTCATCAAATTGTTTTTGCATTCTTGCTTCATTTTTCTTATGTTCTTTTTTCATTTGTTTCATTTGTGCACTCGTCTTCCAATCGTTTTTTGATTTCCTTTCATTATCTTTTTTTTTTCATTTCACCATGTTCAATTCACCTTTGAGTATGAACACGAGCACGTGGTCAAACCACCAATGAGACAGGCGGTGGTAAGTTTTCATTTAATTACCATCCATTATCAGTTTTAAATATTCAACGTCGAGCTACAGTAAATTATTCATCTTAATTAGCTTTGTTTTGGATTTGATTTCGTTCATTGCAGGCTCACGTGATAGAACACAGACCCAAATATATATACGTAACTGAATTACATTTAAATATTTTTGTCCAAAATGAACAAATAATAATTATTTCACTTTTGTGAAAAACTCATTTTTCACGTTTTCCCAAACAACTATCATATAAAATGTGCCACAGTTGCACAAAAATATGTAACCTATTATAAGAAACTTTTATGCATAAAATCACTTTTAAGTTATTCTTACATATTTTTGTTTTCTTGCTATCGTTTTTATTCATTTGACAGTGATTTCCGGTGTCTTACGCTTTTTCAATAATATTTGCCTCGGGAAGAGGGGAAGGTTAACGTACAAATGAAATTAACGAGCTAAACGTGAGAATCAAGTAGAGTAATTATATATACAAGTAGAGTAATTATGTAATTACATTATAGAGTAATTATCATAGAGTATTTACATAATTACTCTACTTGTATATATAATTACTCTACTTGATTATCACGTTTAGCACGTTAATTTCATTTGTATTTGATCCAAACCCCAGAAAGAGTACTTAAGAAAATGGCCGTCTAGAATTATATTTTCTGACATTTACTTTTTTAGAGCATGTTTTATCATTAAGTTTGAAAACAAATTATTAATTTATATGTTTTTCAAAAAAACATTTTAAAAGGCAAAGATTTGTAGCTTTTAGAAAACAACTTTTTAACCCATTCAAAAAGCTAAAATAAGAAAGATTTTTATGAATGCCAAACATTTTTTTAATTTATTGTTTTTATGAAAAAACCAATAAGTTGTTTTCAAACTCAATCTCAAACATACTCTTAAACGGCCAACGAATCTTTCAAATGAGATACACTCGTCTTTCGATTCGAGAAAAAATCTTCACCTAAGGCTAACGCCCTTGATCACTCGCCCGAAGGCACGCCAATGCGGTAAGGTAAAACCCGTTCAATTCAAGGATTCAATTAGGGAACGTCATCTACTCGCATAATCTCCTATCATCATCAAAATGTCGCCAAAACTAAATGATGGGGACATAAATCAAATCTGGGTCAAATAAAACATTGATGCAGTAGTAAAATGATAACGAAGACCAATCACGTTGATTCTAAGAATTCCCGTGATGAACTTCAAGAAACCTCCAAATCCCACCCAAAGGTCAGGGAAATATGAAGAGAAAAATAGTTATTATTAAAATTCAAGTCTGTCTCTCCAAATTACATAACCAACATATAACTAAAGGTTCTACTACGAAATTGGCCCAAAAAAAAGCCATGGGCCAATTACAAACCCAAAAATAAACACATAAAAAGTGCTGAAAAAAAATTAAAAGGCCCATAACTTTATTTAGAAGGCGTTTTTGGGCTTCGAACATGGGCCAAACCGCCGTTGGCTTTTGCCACAATGTGCTCATCGTCTCAAGCTTCGATTTGACTGGTAATGGGCATGAAACGAAGCTTCGTGGGCTATGTTATGCCCGTTTTCGTGGGCCACCTTTGAAGGCGCGATCATGGGACTCCAAATATAACATGTCATGTTCTTCAATACTTGGGCCTCCATCAAACATCAAGTCTCTCACTTATCGCTCCACCACCAACACATTGACTTTCGACATTTATTGCTTTTAATTTAGGGATATTAGTTTTTAATATTCCTAACATTTACTCTCTGGCTGATAACACTCCAAACTTTTGATTTGTTACCCACCACTTCTAACTTTCACCCTATTTGATTTTGGCACTCCCAAACTTAACGAACCCTAACTCTGTTAGTTTTCTTGATGATGTTGAAAATTTTCTTTTTATTTTTTAAATAAGGTATTTTTCACATAGCATGTCATATTAGGGATGAGCATGGTACCAGACCGGTACCGACCGGTCCCGATCCTGAAAATCCCTAATTCTTGGTACCGGTACCGGTACCGGGATTATACCGGTACCGGAGGTAAAAAATCGGGAAATATCGGTACCGTACCATACCGGTACTGGTACCGTACCGATCCCGAAACTTAAAACTTTGGTACCGATTCGGTACCGACGATACCAAATCAGTACCGATTTCGGTACCGGTACCAATCGGTACCAGTCCCGATTTTGCTCATACCTATGTCATATCATCAAAAACATGTCACGTCAGCAAAAAAAACTAACGGAGTTAGGGTTCATTGCGTTCAAGAGTGATATAATAAAATAAGTTACAAGTTAGGAGACAAATCATTAGTTGAGAGCGTTATCATCCAGTGATTGAAATTTAAGAGTATTAAAAACCAATCTCTCTTTACTTTAGTTGAAGTTCAACGGAAAATAGTATTATATTACATGTCTATCTGCTTTTTCCTTTCCATTTTTTCCTTTTAAAAAAAATGAATTTAATTTAAATAGTTTTTAAAGCAACATTTCAATCATTGACAAGAATAATGGAATATAGTATAATTCCATATTTTTGATAACTTCCACACATAGTTAACACGAACAAACATTTAGGTGAAAATTTATCCGGATTGAAAGTCGAGTATATCATGATATGATTAATTTAGCAATCAGTAGCATATTTGAATGATTCATTGGCAGTTAAAAAAAACAAACTTTTGAAAAAGAGAGAACTTCGGTTTTGGTTCTTATGGTTTTCTAAAGTTATCAGTTTTGGTCCAATAATTTATTTTAGGCTTTTATGATACATTATTTTCATTTGACTAGCAGTTTTAGTCCAACTCAATAACACCATTCACCAACAGTTAGTCAATACACTTTTAAGGCGCTTTTGTTTGTATTTCTCACATACTATCATATGAATTTTTGTTTTTTTCTACTAGATATAAGTTTTTACTTTTTGTTATTTTTTAATATTATGGTTTCTTATATTTGTTTATATATATATATATATATATATATATATATATATATATATATACTACAATATTTATTTTTGAAAAATATATATATTTTGAAATTGGCCCTTTTATGCAAATACATATATATATATATACACACACATAGGATTAGGTTCATTTCAGAAGTATTCTTAGTGTGAGAAGTACGAGAAGAGCCTTTAACCAATTAAATATTTTCTTTTTTATTTTAACTTTATTTAATCATATGGGTATATTAGTAAATTATCTAGTTATGTTATTTTGGTAACTAATAATTGTTAAAACAAGTTACAAATCACTATTTGTTTTTATTTGATTATGTTTTATTATCATTCTGTCAAACTAATTCTTTTTCACTATTTTATTGTTGACAATATCAAATTCATATGAACCATGAGATTTTATATTTTTGAATTATCACAGATCAAAGTTCTATCAGTTCAGCATATTGTTTTTGTTCTATAACTGTATTTCAGTTTTGATTATTCAAATACACAAAATAATCAAATCAAGTTATAATGAATTTGTTTTTTCCAATTCTATATTTTTCATAGCATCAATTTTTATTGTTTAATCGATTCTTAGAATTCGTTAAGGTTATACGAGCCAACCAGTTAGTGCATTATGCTACAAACTAATTATAAACCAAAATCCTACACTAGCTACATACATAAGTATAGAAATATACTATTAGATCCTAACCCATCACATTAATAAAAAAAACACTTTGAACATGTTAATCCTTCAAAAAAAAAATTCCCAAATACATAAACGATAAAAATTATACATACACACTTCGAAATACCACATACACAATACATAAATGAACCAACACACGATAAAAAAAATTATACATACACAATTCAAAGTATCACCTACATAGTACATATATGAACATACACATTACTAAAATGAAACTACAGTTGATTAAAGATACACATACATAATTCAAAATACCACATATGCAATACATATATGAACCTACAAACTACATTAATGAATCTACACACGATAAAAATTAGAAAGACACAATTTGAAATATCACCTACACAATACATATATGAACCTACAAATTACATAAATGAACCCACACACGATAAAAATACACCTACACAATTTAAAATACCACAAATACAATTCATGTATGAACCTACATAATACATAAATGAACCTACACACGAAAAAAATACACATACACAATTTGAAATATCACCTATATCAACAAAATAAATAATGTAACTTTTAACATAATATTTTTTAAATTATGAAATTAGTTCGTTAATTATTAATTAATTAATTATTATAATATATTATCTAAGAGATAATGTAGTTAAAATTTTGGAATATAATAATGAAACATAAGTTACAAATATGGCTTCTACCAAGCAAAATACCAATATGCCCTTTTGTTTTAAACTCCATTAATTTCCATTAAGATGTTGAAGCTCATAATTACACTAAGACCATTTTGATTGTAGACCATAGATCAATCATCATCAATGGTTATGATTAACCTCTCGCACTTCTCGCTATAAAATCACTTCTCGCATGATCCATCCCCTATATATATATAAAAGATAAAATACAATTAATCTCTTATCATACATTACGTATGCGACACCTTCAACTCTAGATTTCAAAAAACACGTGGTGGTAAATTTGTAAATTATTTCAAATCGTTTTCCATCCTAATTAACCGTTGCATCGATTCAACCATCGTCACCGACGTCATTTGCAGACACACACTTCAATTTATTTGAATTGAAATAAGCCATTTGCAAAACCCAGTTGCAGATATTCCATATTTTGTTTATATGATCGAATCGATGATCAAATTGACAGTCGATTGATAATTGTTTGATGATTACGAGATTATATGAAGTGATTTCAGTGTTCAATTTCATGTTACATGTGTTTAATTTTTTTTTGTTAGTTTAGAAATTCTGTTTAGAAGTTCAGAACTTCTAAACTTTGTTGAACACCCAGAACTTCTTTGAACGTATTAGAACATTTAAAGATATTAATTTTTTTAACACCCAGAATTTCCTTGAACGTATTAGAACGTTTAAAGATGTTCATTTTTTTTTGAACACCCAGAACTTCTTTGAACGTATTAGAACGTTTAAAGATGTTCTTTTTTGGTCAGAACGTTTAAAGGTCTTCAATTTTGTTTCACAACGTTTAAACATAATATTTTGAACCCTAATCAGAGCTCGATTGAGTGCATTTTTTCTGCAATTCCATAATCGATTGATGAATCTAAATACTTCTACACATCAATTCGATTGATTAAATCATCATTTTTTGATTAATCTTGAAGATTTCTTGATGTTCAACGCCGTTCGATTTTGATTTGGTTTTTGACTTTAGAGATTTCATACTTTAAGCTGTGATTAGAGTTTAGAAATTGGATTAGATTGAGCGATGAGTTCCGAATTTGTATCAGAGTCGATATGTAATCGAGGAATTTTGATCGTGAACTACTGTTGGGTTATTTACGAAATTGCCACCGCGTGTTTTTTAATCTAACACTCTGGAAGGTCGCGCACGTAATGTATGACAAGCCATTATTATACGTTAACCCAAACTACGTGAAAATTGACCTTCGGTCACACAAAAAAAGTGTGGTCGTATGCCTTTAGCCACACACATTTGGTTCATGTCATATGTGGCCAAAGGTCGCGACACCGTGGGTATGATATGGCCACACACAGTTTTTAGTGGCCTTATGTGGTAATAAGTGTGGCTAAAGGGTACATGCATTAGTTGCTGGCCATCAAGAAGCCTATCCAATAAGTGTGGCTAAACGGTAGAAAATGGCCACATGACAATTTACTATGAGTGACCATTGCACGTATATAGCCACATGAATTCATGTTTTAGCCATATGAATTTTATATTAATGTGGCCAATAGGGTTGTGTTAAGCTTGCATTGTGACCTATACCGTGTGGATATAGCAAAGAAATGGCCACTTAAATTTAATAATAGAGTGGCTAATTATGTGATATAGACACTGGATATTACATTAAAAGTGGGTAAATATGTTTACTTGCCACTCAAACCCTCCTTTGTAGATTATAGTGTGGCTATTGTCTTACCGTTTGTCACACATAATGTTTTTCGTAATTTAAAGTGTGGCTATTGTCAAACTTTTCGTCACACATAGTGAGACATTGTGTGGCTAATCATATCATATAGACACTGTAGGTTATTGTCAATGAGGCTAAAAATGTGAACTTGCTAGTCAAAAACTCTTTTGTAGTTTGTGGTGTGGCCATTGTCTTACCGTTTGTCACACATAATGCTACTCGTAATTTTAAGTGTGGCTATTGTCAAACTTTTCATCACACATAGTGAGGTACTGTGTGGCTAATCATATCTTATAGACACTGGAGGTTATTGTCAATGTGGCTAAAAATTTGAACTTGCCAGTCAAACACTCTTTTGTAGTTTGTGGTGTGGTCATTGTCTTACCGTTTGTCACACATAATGTCTTTTCTAATTTAAAGTGTGGCTAATGTCAAACTTTTCGTCACACATAGTGATGTATTGTGTGGGCAATCATATCATATAGACACTGGAGGTTATTGTCAATGTGGCTAAAAATGTAACTAAACACATTAGCATAATTTCAAAACATGTTTTTTCATAAGTTTAACAAACCCAACAACATAAATTCTAAACAGGTTTACATTACCAAACCTTCACTAATAAGTTATAAATTCAAAATATTTGAAACTACTACTAATTACTACCGACCTCAAACTTTCTCATAAGCTCATCAGATTGTTTTTGCCTCCTTTCTTCATTTTTCTTACGTTCTTTTTTCATTTGTTTCATTCATTGCTCATTCTTCCAACTCGTTTCTTGACTTCCTTTCATTTTCTAGTTCTTTTTCCATTTCGGCTCTAACTTTTTAAACCTAAAATTGTTAAAAATATTAGCATCATAACTAATAAAGGGTTAATGTAAGGTGAAACCTCAAAGCCAAGTAGGGGTGTTCACGGTCCGGCTTTCACGGTTTTTCGTCAAACTATAAACCAAACCGTTGGTAACGGTTTTTTAATTTATGTAAACCAAAACCAAATCGTATAACTTTTAACCGAACCAAACCAAACCATTACTAAAGTTTTGGTTCCGGTTTGGTTTCATGGACCTGAACCCGAACCAACCCGTTTATATATTACACCCACAAAATCAGTATGTAATTTTCATTTAAATTTTTAGTTATAAACCGAACCAACCCGTTTATGAGTATACCACATGTATATTAAATTATAGTGTTAGCAGTTTTTATGTTACCACATGTATATGAAATATGAAACGTTCTATTTCATTTGCTCGCCCCTGGTTGATATGTTATACCTAATTATATAACAAAACGAAAAATGATAAAGATAACTTACAAATGCGTGTTCTGACTTTTCCGTACAAAAATCAAATCCAACAAGGCTATTAATGTTGAGCTCGCCCACCCAATACTTTTTCTTGCTTTCTTTGCTAAGGTGGGTATCTAAGAATACTTCAATCCACTTAACTTTTCGACTATGTTCATTTTCCTAATAAGAAGTAATGTAATAAACGTTAAAGCACAAACAATTATAATTGTTGACCTAATTTTTTAAGATTGAATTTACAAATAAAACTAGCTTACCAAGCGGATACGATGCTCGTCAAACCCTATTGAACCGCCCGTATGCTGAGATATACTGCCATCATTACCCTCTTTCGTGCGGTTGTCTCTCCCGCTCGCGGACTTCTTTAGCCATTTTTCTATGTTCCAACCCTATAAAGAGAGAGAAATATATGATACATATATAGGGTAAAAAATATAAAAATAAAAACTTGAATCGACACATAGCACAACGACCTTCACGCACAATCACATTAGACAACTGTACTAAAAAGTCCTAACATGTATTCACACATCGTATCATGGCAAATCAACCAAACATTCATCATACAACTTAACTTATGATCACTTAGTTCACGAGACTGATTATAACATGTACAAATTGATTTTATTCACTATGAAAAGATGAAGTATAAATTCTACAAAATTTACCATAGTATAATATTTGAATTAGGTTTCTCAAACAATTTTTATTATATTTTTCTCATGCATACAAAACTCACAATAATTCAAGCATTAAAGATATGTATCAACAATTCAACAGATTTCACAACAAACACTTGTTTAATGGTTCTATCAACTCATTAATCCAAATTGTGATACTAATTGGGTTGTCTTCAAAGCTCATGATACTAATTTTCAGAACTGGAACCAACCCGTTTGGTTTTGTCATTAGGGAGTTATGATGTCAGAAAGACAGACCAGAATATAACTCCCCAAATCAGCTTTGACCAATGTTTTTGTAAAATTATAAAAACTATTCAAAACTAGTCCAAAAATTACAAACTTTAACTTTCTGGAAACTAGACTCATAGTACTATATCCTAGAATCATCAATCGTTCAATAATCATCGTTTAACATCAAGTTACATGCCAATAAATAAACAAAAACGAATCTGTCTGCAATGAAAGAAGATGTACAAGCTTCAATTACAAGTGAAATACATACCTTTTTAGCAATGAAAGAAGATGTACTAAGCTTCAATTACAAGAAATAACACTTAAAATTGAAAATCCCCAAACTTGGTTCTTAGGGTTCTTCACACTCAACACGAATCCGGAAAAAATCGAGATAGAATTGATGGAAACCGACACCATACGTGAATTCCTCTCGCAAAAATAATAAGATTAGAGCCCGGAATCAAAGGATTTGGTTAAAAATTGAGTAAGTTAGAGAATTAAAGATGAAAGATGGTGGGTGTAGAGAGGTGAAGAAGAAGAAGAAGAAGAAGTAATGAAAAGAAATAAAAAAAGGTAGGTTAATTTGAAATTAGATTTAAGAATCAGAGGGTAATTCAAAATTTTTTAAAGAAAAGAGAGGGTGAATTTAATTTGAAATTTTGAGGGAAGTAAAAATTAATAGGAAATAAATAGAATTAAATATTTTTATTTTTAATTAAATAAAGAGTTGTTAGTGTGTGTGTGTGTGTGTCTGTGTGTATAACAACTAATTAAACCTTAAATAATATAACAAATTGTATTTTAAATATAAAAACATATAAAATAAATAAAAGTGATATTTTTAGTTTCTCTAAAAGAGTTGTATAAGAGTGTAGTAATCGGTGTTAACGCCCAATAATAAACCATACGCTTATTAGTGGGTCATACTAGTTCTTGATCGGTGTTAGTGTCTCATTATAGCATCTATCATATCACAGTTGCTTTAAAAGAGTTGTATAGGAGTGTCATTAGATATGGTTAGGTGTTAACGCCCGAAACACACCATACTTTCTTCAATAGGCCTTATTTGGCTATCATTAGTCATAGACTCATAGTAAGATGTTAGTGTCCCTTGGTTACGTCATAGTTGCTTTAAGAAGTTTGTATATGATTATCATTAGTCATACTTAGATGTTAACGCCCAAAACATTGTAACATCACAAAATTTCAAGAAATAATATTTTAAATTATTTCTTATGATAAACGAGTTTACTTGATTTGACAAAGAAATAATAAAATATTAAGAGGGAATTAAGTAGGCTAATTAAAAACGAATGAAACATGGACCAAAGAGGAAAGATGGGCTTATGGTCCATGGGCTTAAGGGGTATAAATACCCCCTTAAACCCTAAACCTTTCCATTTCCATCCATCTTATCCATTTTTACACCTTAAAGCACACACTTAAGCCAACCATTCCCTCCCTAGCCGCAGGCCACCCTCCGATTAGGCAACCGAGCATCGTAGCTTAGGATCTTCAATCATACAAGCAAGATAACAAGTCCAAGATCGTATACCAAGCAAACCGTAACCTAGAAACATCAAAAGAGGTATGTTTTGATCTTAAAGTTTACGTTTTTATTAACGTTTAGTCTTGAAACTTAGAACGAGATTAGATCGGGTGTCAATGAAACGTAAAGATGCGAACTTGACGTTAGAAACGAACTTAATGAACTTGCGACTGCTTATGACACGATTAAAATGAACCCTAGACCTAGTATTGAACGTTTTAATCTTAAAGGTCCAAACTTTATGCACTTTCGGGTCGTGTTTTATCCAAAAATGGCCACGGGAATGTTTGCGGGAATTATTAGCATCTTATCAAAGTATTGCACGTTAAAACGGGATGATTATAGAGGTTTTGGGATGACCCGTAGCTGCTGCTAGGTAACTTCGCCCGCAGCAAGTTCGCCCAGCATGTTCGCTAAGCAAGATTCGCCCAGCATGTTCGCTAAGCAAGTTCGCATGTCCTATATGTTCGCTTAAGCATATAAGTTCGCTCACTGCTAATTTCCCTGAATGTTAACTTCGCCAAGTTAAGTTCGCTGGAAGATATGTTCGTTTAAAGCTAAGTTCACTGGACGCCTAAGTTCGCTTACTTAAGTTCGCCTACACTTAAATTCGTTAAAGTTTAGGTTCGCTTGAAAGTTTAAGTTCGTTTAAATTAAGTTCGCCTAACACGTATGTTCGCTTACATTTAAGGTAACGAATCAGATAGCGAATCAGACTTAATTCGTCACGAAGAATGAGTTAACGAAATAGAAAATAAATTAAAATCCTAATGGAAAATGTGTTAAGACAGTTAATGTAAATAAAATTTACATTAAGCTAATTCAGACCCCTAGCCAGGGGCTCTGCCCCTTGGACCCTGCTAGGGTCTGCCGCCCCTAGAACCCCGCTGCAAGGGGCGTTGCCCCTGACCCCCGTTCGTTGTGGGTTAAATAAAGATAGAAATACGATACGAGCAGTTATAGTTAACTGATACGTGTAATTGTTATACAGCTAGTCGTGCACAGCTCAAGAAAGGGATTACCATTAACGGTGAACGTAACCGCATTCAGGTGAGTTTCTAGCCCCATTCCTTGTTATATTTTCGGGGCTGTGTGCATACTCGATGTGATTAGTTAATACACTTATCCTAAGTGATAAGTGTATGCCAGGTAAAGTTTTGATGATAAGATTATTGTATGTGAAGATTGAATGATGTATGTATGTATGAACTTACGATCATGTATATAGAGAGGTATGGTATGAAGGTTCGGAAGAAAGGGTGACCGAACCCTAATAATATCCGAGGATGGAGGGTACCGGACCCTAATAATATCCGAGGATGAAGGGAGACCGGGCCCTAATAATATCCGATGATGAAGGGAGACCGGACCCTAATAATACCCGAGGATGAAGGGTGACCGGACCCTAATAACATCCGAGGATGGAGGGTACCGGACCCTAATAATATCCGAGGTATGTAGGGCGAATGCTCTTTATAAGGTAAGGTTAGTTATGGATGTATATGGAGGATTGATGGACAAGTTAGTATGTAATGCGTACCTACGGGCACGTATATGTGTATGTAAAGTAAGTTATGTGATTAACTAGAACTCACTCAGTATAGCTGACTTTTAGTATGCACGCAGGCAAATAGGTTGAGGCAGCTCGCGTGATTGAAGACACATGGCATGGAATCGAAGATACTGGCATCTCGAAGAAACGTTGTGATGTTTTAAATACTATGTTCTGTTTTATATGAGTATGAATGTTTTATAAAGACAAGATTTGAATGTTATGTAAAATGTTATGGTTGAAGTTTTTTTTATATTTCGCGAATGTTTTAATTAACTCTGATATAAAGAACTGTGTTTATGAGTAAATCCAAGGCCAAAGTAGGGCTACCGGTAACAGGGCCTTACAAACATGTCATACATTCACCAATGGGCCTTGAATGGTAATAGTGGCCATTATAGCATCTATCATGTCCCCGTTGCTACAAGAGGGTTGTATATGAGTGTAGTGAGCCATAGGCATAGTTGGTCGTCATACTTTGCATTAATGGGCCGTCTTGGGCTTTGATTGTTGTTAGTGACCCATTGTAGTCTCTATCATATCATAGTTGCTCTAAAAGGGTTGAATATGAGTTTAGTGAGCATAGTTTGGTTAACGCCCAACAAAATGTCTTACTTTCATCAATGGGCCTTATTGGACCTTAACTGGTGTTAGTGGCCCATTATAGCCTTTTTCATGTCATAGTCGCTCTAATGGGTCATATTAGGGCTTGAAATCTCTTAGTGGTCTATTATGGCATGTGATATGTAACATTAGATATTTAAGGGTTATATCGTGTTATTGGGAATCATATTAGACCATGATAGACAAAAACAACTCATACATGTCCTAATGGATCATATTGGGCCTTGAAATCTCTAATGGCCCATTATGCATATAATTTTAAATTGTATCTTAAGAGGTACAACTCGCATAACCCGTCAAAATAAATTAAACATAGGGGTGTCAAATGGGTTGGGTTGGGTCGAAACGGGTTATGGGTCGGAACGGGTTATGGGTCAAAACTGATCAGGTCCAAACGGGTCAATTAAAAAAATGGTTTGTTATGGTTCGAGTCGGAATGGGTCAGGGTCAAAAGGTTCTGGTCATAACGGGTCCGGGTCAAAATAGGTCAAGGTCGGAACGGGTCAAAACGGGTTTCGGGTCGATTTTTTTTTTTGAACAAGGACAACGGATGAAATGTTTTAGTTTTTTTACTTTTTCCGTTTTTTATTTATAATTTGACTTATGGTTTTTTTATTATTATTTTTGAATATTTTTTTAAATTGTGTCTTAAGAGGTACAACTCGCCTAACCCGTCAATATACATTAAACATAAGGGTGGCAAATGGGTTGGGTTGGGTCGAAATGGGTTGGGTTGGGTCGAAATGGGTTATGGGTCGGAACGAGTCAGGGTTGGAACGACTCAATTAAAAAAAATCGTTGGTGATAATAAGTAATGTCAACAGTACCAAAAGTCCTAACATGTATCCACACATCACGTATAATATCCGTAGGAACTTGTCTTTTAATCAAAGATAGTACATATTTTAAAACTTATTCATAATTCATTATCAATATTAGAAACTTGCACTTTGATGTGTATTGGTATCCAAATCCAAGCACTTGATCTTCGGCTTTTCGCTTCCATTTGTGGGCTTCGCCTAAAGCAATCCAATACCAAATATTAGTTATTGCCAATATTTAAATATTATATATAAATAAGATATTAAACCCGGAGTAACATTAGTCAAAATATTAAGCCAAACCAGGTCCAGCGTAGTCTATGCCGGCTACAGTTATGCAACTCCAAAGATTCAATTTATTATGTATCTTAACTCGCCCGATTGATAATAAGCTTCGCGTACCTGTTTCTAATCAGCATGATTATAACCCATCAACATAATTACAACCCATTTAAATTAATCTTAATGCTATTTCACGTCTCAACTAAAATTCAACTTTAGAAACGAGTACAACTTTTCAGCATATTATTTACAACCCGTCTAAACAACTTAACGAATCATTTCTCTAATTAAATCATGCTACTAATTTAATATTCACCAATGAGTCAAATCTTCATCTAGTTACTATATTATTATTATAATCGACAAGCTGGTCCGAAACCCAAATCAAGCCGTACTACACAATGCTAGTACTATTTATATTCTAGACACGAGTAATTCCCACTTAGACATTTGGTAGGGTAAATTTCAAACTGTAACGAGTTAAAACAACCAGTATGCACTAAGTATAGTCAAAAGAATTAACTTTCAATTAATGGGTCAAGGCGGCCCGTATCCATTTGATATTCATAATAAATCAAACACATACTAATAAGACTTGTAACTTCTTAAAATAGATGTAAGATAAACTTACATTTGTTCGTAGGAGCTTGATTACACTTCGTCCATTTGACTCGTTGCCTTCCAAGCTTCAACATACCTAGCTTGTTAAAGTAAACTTTCAACAAGTTAGAATACATAATGTGGACACTCGGCATTAGTATTCTTTATATTTTCATACCTCTCATTCATACCGAATAATTAACAAGCCAAGAATCATCAATGTGTTCATCAAGTTATCAATTAAACATTGTCAAGTCATTTATCCACTTCCCCCGTTTTAACGGTTAACTCAGTACATATACGACTAGGCTCTACTTAGAAACTTCTTACATTATGGCATTAATTTACATTAAAGCAGTTATGTCATAATCTCTTCTAAACAAGTGCGCACACCATTTATTATTATGAAAAAAACTATTTTCAGTACCGCACCTTTTGTGCAGCACCTATTCACCTCAACTTTTGACCAGTTAAACGTCAGACTAACTTAATATGCTCAAAAGTAAAATGTAGTAAACTCACAGAGGTTTCCAAGCATATAAAGTTCACCTTTATCGGAGCTACGGTTTATTATATGTGATTTTTAGCAAAAAAAGGTCAGCAACCTATTTTCTGTCAAAACAGTATGCTGAATCTGCTGTATTGCTCTAGAAACTAACTGCTTTGAACAACATTTCATCCGAAACAGCTTTTCATGTTCACATATAAAACGTAGTATACTCAAGGAGCTTTTCAAGAATATAAAATACATCTTTCTCGGACTTTTATACTATTTTATATGATTATTCAAAGAACATGACAGCAACGGAATTTAACTTCAAACAGCATGCTGTCATCATTTTAATCTACTGTTTTGATCCGTTTTAAGTCTGAATTAGCTTATTGTGTTCAAAGATGAAACCTAGTACATAAAAAGAGGTTTTCAAGCATGTATAATACACATTCACCCGATTTTTCTATGATTTTATACGAACTTTATTGACAGCAGTAATATGAATTTCACATCTTAACAACTCTTTTATTCCTTTTTGGTTGAGACATTTTCACAAACACCTTGTGTGCATTCATTTGAAATCATTACTTTAAATCTGTACGCACGATCTGAAATGCCTATTTGCTCACACATTTTAACAATGACCTCTTATGTTTGATGCATTACAATAATCAACTTATGTGTACAGATTATAATTATATAACCACATCCATAAAAGATCTCTAATTTATCAACTGTGTTCATCAAGTATGGTATACTTTTGAACACAATTTGACACTACTATGATAGAATCAACAATTTTAACTAGTAATAGATCACATAATCAATATTATCACTATCAGTTCATCAATAATCACATAAAACACGTACCAGATAACAAAGCCCCAACTTTAGGGTTAGAAATACTTACCCAATGATCGATCTACTAGACGATGATTATGTATTTTCTAATGCTCGATTTGGTAATCGATTTGAGAAGTGAAATCATTTGTTCTCCTTCTTGCTCGTTCTCTTCTTCTTGCTCGTTTTCTTCTTCTGTCCACACACACATCCAAAACATCCAAAATATACATCACCCACCCTTTTGTTTTATTTCCTCTTTGACCCCTCTTTGGTTTAAAATCCATATTTATAAAAATCTTGAAATTTGGGATGTTACATAATCGTTGTTTAACATCGAGTTACAGACCAATCAATAAATGAGAACGAATCTGTCAACCAACTGATCTCAACAAAACTCAAACCCTAGCATTTTTTGACATCTCTAGGGTTCTAATTAATCATGTTGAAAACCCCATTAGATTTGATCGCAGGATGGTTGATGAAGTTTGGAGCAAGAATCAAAGTGATGAAGAAGAGTAATGAGCTTCAATCGATGTTTATGGATTAGGTTTGTAATTGGGAGGAGGTGAAGGTGATGGTACTTAGGAAAAATAAAGCGTTTTAGCCATATAAAACTAAACTACTCTTTGGTCACACAACCTCGTATAAGTAGCCATATATTTAAGCGTTTTAGCCACATTACTAATAAATACAATGGTTATTCGTCATATTTCGCCACATTATTAAAAATGTGGCTAACAAATGTGACATTAGGTCACACAACGTAATATAAGTGGCTATATCTTTTACCTTTTAGACACATCTCTTATTAATACAGTAGCCGTTCGTCACATTTGGCCATACTATTAAAACATGTGGCTAGTTAAATGTCATAGTTTGTGGCTAATGCATGTGTTTTTGGTCACATGTATCAAAGATCAAACAAACTATGACTGTAGGTCACATTTCGCCACACGTTTTTATAATGTGGCTAGCTTTTGTCACATTTTTTTCAAATGTGGCGAAAAGT